>NC_134483.1:465707738-465950238 GCF_040206685.1 Ascaphus truei | reverse complement strand
CTGTTGTGGTTTCGTCTTTTCCTAGGAGGATCGCAATTTTTTGGGTTCTCTCCCATAGCTTAAGGTTCCCATTGCTCTAACAGGCGCTATCTTACAGGGCACGCTCCTAACTGAAAACAACAAACAGTGACAGCACACATATTAATACATCTCAATACATGTGACTATACACACAAACCTATTTACAGGACTCAAAGTGAGGATGCCAGCGAGAACTCTGAAGAACCTGCTTCTAAAATATAAGGTGGAGCTATATATATCCTCAATGCTCCCTATCATGACATCATTGGTCACGGGTAGAAAGGGGGAAAGGGCGAACCTTGAGTAATCCCACCCAGTTAAGCCCTTAAGGCATTAACCCTTTTACAGAACTAGTAGTCCCCAATGCGGGGGGTACATTTACAATGCAAGGAACAGTTATGGGTGCCACATGCACTTCTACTTACAAGTGCCTCCACCGTGGCTGGTCGGAGCAGCAGATGGTATTTTCAGAGATATGGCTGAACATTTTAAGGAAAGGGAATATAGTAAAACAAGTATTATCAAAGGATACAAGAGGGCATTAAGCATGGCTAGGAAACTTATGACATGGCAACATTGTAAAGGATGAATCACCAAATATTAAATTCATTAGTCAATATGGTGGACATTGGAACACTGGAAACAATTTTAAGTACATATTGTCATGTATTGAGCCTAGAGAAAGATCTGGAAAAAAATGATTAGTGATAAGCAACAGATGGTAGCAAAAAGAGTCCCTATTCTGAGAGACTTACTGGTTAATAGCCATTTTGAAGTTACCAAAAAAACATGGTTGTGCAAAGCTAACGGTATGTTTAAATATGGAAATTGTAAAAAGTGTGTAAATTTGTTAACGACCAAAGAGTTTTTTTTGACAGATCCCAAACAAAAGATGAAACTAAGAGCTTCATCAATTCTAAATCAAAAGGATTAATATATATGATTAGTTGTGGTTGCCCCATAAGCTACCATGTGTCCCAATGACTTCTGCAACGTCCTTAGGGCTGCCGGCAGGGGGGGACAGCTGGGACTACTGTCAAGGGGTCCGGTCTCCCTGCCGGCAACGCTACAGTTTCCTCACTGCAGGGAAGGTAGGCCCTCTCCTTTTCTGGCTGCCGCCCCCATCTCTCCCTCCCCTCCTGCAGGGCCCTCCCTTTTGCTCGGCACTGCCCATCATGGGTACCTGGAGATGAAAAGATCAATTTTCAGCATCGGGGACACCTGTTATCCAAGATATTAACAGCTGAAGGTAGAGCCTGTACAGTCCCCTTCAAGGATAACAAAATTGAAGTTTAAATCTCTTGCCTCATGGGGACCAATAGGAAGCCGCAACATAATTCGCTGCGGCTTCCTATTGGCACGTGGGATTTAAATACAAGGAAGCACTGACGGGGCAGGGACTACTTCTCCTAAATGTCACTTTTATGTCTGAAAGCACTTCTTCACATTATGTGTTATCTGTATTATTTGGTATTTATATGATTATCACATGTATTACTGCTGTGAAGCACTCTGTACATGAATGGCGCTATATAAATAAAGATATACATACATACATACACACATGATGCCAATAATCATCTCCGTTGATTCATAGGCCCTAATATGCACAAAATGTAATTATTAAATGATCTATTCCCCCCACCCCATCTCCCTCCTGTTCTCCCCCCCTCCCCCGTCCTTTTTTTCACATTGGCAAGAAGCAGGGGTCTCCTGATCTGAACCGTATTAGTTTCCGCTACAGGCACTCCCTGGTTCATTAGAGACTACCCAGAGTGGAGAAGGTAGCGTCAGTGCTCAAGGTATGATAAATGAGATGCTAAATTTGTTAGGTAAGGGTCCCCTCTTTCCCTTTAATTTATGACGCACATAGCAGAACGCCCTCCTACTTGTTATGTAGGAAGAACGTACAGAGACAGTAGGAGGGCGTTCTGCTATGTGCGTCATAAATTAAAGGGAAAGAGGGGACCCTTACCTAACAAATTTAGCATCTCATTTATCATACCTTGAGAAATTGTTACATGCGGAGCACAATAGCAAAACATTAACATTTTAAATTGTGTTCTGCCACTGTGTGTCATGGTGCACACTCTCTTGATACATACAATTTTTAAAAACACAACTATTGACACAAAACATCAATTAAATTAAAAAGTATTCAAGTTATTAACGTCTATGTTATTGTCATTTTTAAACTACAAATAAACTAAATACTGTATATAATATGTATCCTATAATTATAAAAATATGCAAAAAAACTAATTAATACAGTACATATGTACATTGTTCAATTTTACCAATGTCACATAGCACGAGTATACAACTTCCCCTGCGAACTGTGTAAAAAGAGATTTACAAATTGTTGTGTAATGTACAGTACATCGTAATTAGTTTTGTTCCATACACAAACAGATTACCAATGCTCAACCAATAGTTCAGATAATTTGTGATGAAAAGGATCAATGTGTTTAGTCTTCAAAGAGCTGAGTTCCTCCGCTCTTCAAGGTTCTGCCAGGGAACTCCAAATACATGCAAAAAACGAAAAGAAGACCAACACCGAGCTCTTCGAAATGTTCAAAGATATGAATTAGGTCACAAGCCCCTATCCTTACTTACAGGTAAAGAAATGGGAGTGCAGCATCTCCACTACAATTTCTTTACCTGTAAGTAAGTTTAGGGGCTTGTGGCCTAATACATATCTTTGAACATTTCTAAGAGATCTGTGTTTGTCTTCTTTTTGTTTTTTTTTTGCATATAGTTTTGTTCCATGTTTAACATACTGCATCCATTGTGAGTTATTTTTATATTATTAGATACATATAACAGTGATATTGTTTTGTGCACATTATGGGTTCCCACAAGTAAATGTTATGTGCGTCACAGGATACAGAGACTGCTTTTCATTGGATCTTGAAACATAAAGCATAACCACACAACCATTTACTGTGCGTCTACAGACAAAATGCCAAAGTTTGTTTTTAGACCAGGAAAACGTAGGTGGATGAGATTGACGCATGTAGGTGTGATGTCAGATGCACCAACAACACAATCTTTTATACATTTTATTTACTCATGTGACACTGTGACGGATTGGCCTTCTTGATCACAGGTGACAGAGTCCCTGTAACTTGTACACTCAAACAGAGTTGGTTCAAGTATTTGCTCTAGATTCTCACATTTTGCTCGATTTTCTTCCTCTCTGGCTGTAAGTGCAGCTAGCTCTGACTGAACTTTGGGCAGCCAAGGTTGTTGCAGCTCCCTGCTGCTGTGCCAGATGCTGTTGCATCCAGGGTTGCCGTCTTCTACTGAAGGCTAACCCAGAGACAACAGTTTTAAATTAAGCGCTTACCTTCGTCTCCCGGCATCCTTCCGACCTCCTCCCGGCATCTCCCCCTGCAACCCGTCAATAGGGCCATGTGGCGTCCTATGATGCCACTTTGCCATGGCAACGGGATGCCACACACACACACACACACACACACACACACACACACACACACACACACACACACACACACACACACACACACACACACACACACACACACACACACACACACACACACTATAAAGGGTTTGAGCTGTATATATATATATATATATATATATATTGTGTTTCTGTATTTCTGCCAAACCTGATGAAGGACCCTGAGAGGTTCGAAAGCTTGTAACATATTAACAATTTGTTGGTCCAATAAAAGGTATCATACTCCCTCTCCCTCCTTTGTTACTACATGGAAGAAAGGACCAACACGGCTACACACCCTTCTTTGCTTAACATTTATAGCAATTTATAGGCTGAGAAAAGGTACAAAATAATGAGAATTGTATGGAAAATGCAAAGTCTTATAATGCCCTTGTTTCCTGTCTAAGAATATTCATCATTCACTTCCTGTCAATCTGACCAAGTATGTGACACAAGTACATGAATTTAGATGGAATATAAGCTGGGAGAGTGAAAGAAGGTATTTCACACCTTGCTATAAATTTACAGTTAAAAGACAGATGTGCACATTTTCATTATGTGTACAATAGCTAGGGGCAATTAAGGATTCCTTCCAATTACTTTATGTTTAAATGCAGTCGTGTTATTTGGCTTCAATCATTTTGTCATAAATGGCTGGAATTGAAAACATTTTGATAACATATTTTAAGGGAAATAGAGAAATACTTTTTTTTTACAATGCTCTAATCACTTAGGACTTAAAAGACATCGTAGAGTAATGAAGGGAAGAAATGATCAGGTTATTCATTATTAAATAACCTTTTATTCTCATATGGGAAAGTGGTTTTCGCTTTAGAATATTTTTTAAAAACTGGCTTTACTGTAGCATTTTTTTTATGTATCAAAGATGGTCCATGAAGGGAACATCTTAAAAATCTTTGATGGTGCTGGAGGTCCCTTCATCCCTATTCTAGTCCATAGTCAGAGGGGAGATATATCAATGCATAGATAAGTTTGTAATGCTTCATTTTTTGCTCTCACTTTTGTCCTATGTAAGAAGCGTGTTAGGTAAGTTTATTACTTGTGGTGCAGGTTATCTTGATAGGTTTACACCTCCACAAACCTAGCAGCTATATTAGGCACAAATAATAAGGATACACTGTTAACACATTTCAATATACAGTAATATATGTGCCTAGTAATTCCTGATATTGACACTCTCCTAATCGCAATTTGGTGCACAAAAAGTTTAAGCAAAGTACTCAAATACATTAATGCAAAGAGGCACCAAAAATGCTTTGCTTCAGAATTGCTCCAAAATTGCTGTAATTCATCTCCCCAGTGTATTCATGTAAAGCAAAGTGTGATTTTACAGCCTGGTCACAGACATGGGGTCATGATTACTATGTGGTGATAAGCCATAAGTCACCTTGTGGTCCTTTGAAATTCCTATGCCCCATCTCCCTCTTTCACCTCTTTCCACCTACCCTCTGCCACTCACTATTTCCCCTTCTTTCTTTGCTCACACAAGTCCCACCTGTCCATCCTCAACTTTCATTTTCCCTGCCCTGTTTCCTCTGTCTTCCCTCTTTGTTTCCATGCTATCGCCGCTATTTATTTGTTTGTTCTCTATACTGCTCCCCACATTTCTTACATTCTCTTCCTCTTTATCATGCTCACCAAAAACTGTTGTAGCTCCCTCTTTGGGGCCTACTAGTTATATAAGGGGTTAATGGCCTTAACAGGTTAACTGGGTGGGCTCACACCAGTAGAGCCCTTCCCCTGTATGTCTTGTGAGCAGTGATATCACTATAGGGAGTATAGAGTGTGTATACTGTATATAGCTCAACCCTATGTTTTAGAAGCAATTTCTTCAGAGTTCTGACACTGGGGTCCTGACTATAGATAAATGGATTTATGTGTATTGTCAAATGTATTAAGATGTGTCCTGACACCGTTTGTTGTTTTTAGTTAGTAAACGTGCCTTGACCCAAGTAAGTTCCTCAATTGTTCTTGCTATTGAAAAGGAGGACGCATGCTCTTGGTAAGAAGTTCTCGGTATAGTATCTTCGGAGTATGTTTGGACTGGCCCAAATGGAATGTTCCTTGTGCATTCCTGATTAAATAGGTATGGAGCAAGTATGAAATACATAATAGCAGGTGGCTACATCAGGAGCCCAATGTGTATGCTTAACGGCCCACTCGACAAGTTGTTGAGCATTATTAACCCCACGCAAGAGACGGCCAATTTGTCCTTTACTATGGGTAAGAAGTTTAAGTACCTCCCCAGGGTAGGAGTGAGAGCTACCTGGTGGATCAATGGATCAAGTCCAGAGTGATATTGTTTGCCACAAGTTTCTGCCAAGTAACCAGAATGTCAATGCCTGTGAAGCATTATTGAAGGCTGTCATATAAAACAGCTTTTTGTTTATAAAAGTTCCTGGCACCCATCCTTTTCATATTCAAACATCCACGCCCAGCCTGCACTTACCCAGCACCCTGCAAAGGCCTGAGCGACTGAGAACTGTCAATGTATTTAGTCCAATCTGATGTGATTTTCTTTAGAGCTGGGTAAGGAAGGTTACATTGTGCTGCTTGAAGACCATGAAAACAGCAAATATACATTCCCCACATTACGTATCCTATAGATGTGGGGTTCAGCAGTGTGCTCCACTTATGTTTGCATGAGATTTTGGCGTAACTGACAGAAAATGGTTATTTAAATGGCAAATTACTCATTTTCTATCCGTTCATTTTCTTTGAATTCTGAGACCACATGCCACAAGAATCAGTAACTGACTCAAATTCAGTACTCTATGTCATGCTGCATTATAGAAGGTTGAAACTACCTCATAAAATTGTTATTTTTACATTTTATTTGAAGAGAAGTAGAAATGTGTTTTATACATGGCAGCCCAGCAGAGGGAGACAGAGTTCTCTGCTAGGTAAGGTGTAGATTTAAGTGCCTTGGAGAACTTGATGATATGCAGCTGTTGTGTTTTTTGCTAGTCTCAATAAATCAATACTTTCAGTTATAAAGTAAATTCATATCCTGATTGTGGTCTTAAGAAGAATATATATGTTTATTAATTTTGCCATAGATTCTAGAAGTGTGGTCAAAAGCCAACCAGATTTCTATTAAGCAACTCAATTTCCCAATGTGATTGGTGCGATTGACTGCCCCCATATAGACATTTCAGAAATAAAGCAGAATTAATTAAATAAAAACATTACCACTCAGTGAATGTGTAATTTATCTCTGACGCAAAACTTTAAATTTTGGTTGTTCGATTAGTTGAAAAATTCCCTGGCCCAACATACAACACATTTATATTCAGCAATTTCTTGATATCGTAAGTCCTCCAAACACAGTGGCTCCCAGGTACGCTTATTACGCCTAATTTTTTCTCTCTATTGCACCTGAAACCCACGCTTATTCCCCTGTATATACAACTACTAGGATGGGGGCCAGAGTCTACCTCCTCTGTATTGGAATGAAAGTGGTCAGACAAGATAAGACGACACGTGTCTTTTGGGGCAACAATACTTTATTGGAATATAAATGTGAAGTCACACAATCAGTCCAGTTAGTGGCCCTCGCAGGACCCCGGATATTCCACATAATGATGATATACACACATAGGAGCCTGACACATATAACTATCGCTGTGCTAGTGTCTGACAATGTCACAGATACAATCCCTGTGCCGGCACGGCGGTGGGGCTCATTGATGTAGTAAGGAGAGTTATATTTGCAGGCCTGTACTTTGCAAAGGTATAGCTGGCATGGGATGTGTGCATGCATATAGGGTACCGCCGTGTGGTAGGGTGGACCCCTGTACTCCTAAACGTTCAGAGTCCTCACTGTACCAGACCCTATTACCAGCGCACTCCCCACTAGGCCACTTCTCGCTTTTCCTTTATGCAGAGAGGGGATGCTGTGCACCCCCCTCCTCCCCCGTCTGCCTAAATCGGTTCCACTTGGGACGGGGACCTCTTCACTGTTTTCTCTCCACAGCAACTCTGACTCATCCCTTTACATCCTGCCCTCTATCTTTCTCTTGTGTCTCACCCTTCTCTGATACCCAATAACATGAATCCCTGAAAGGGTTTGCAGTCATTGTCCAGAATGCATGTCCATTATTACCCCAGGTATCCCTCACAGGGGGGTGTAGGAGACATGTGCAGAGGTATAACCAGGGAGAAGTCATTCATGGAAAATAAATGTTAGCTTTTATTTAGCCCGAGGCATTTAAACCTTACAGCTTCATGTCAGCATGCAAACAAATGAAATAGGCCTATCCCTTTGTTAGGGCTAATTAACACTACCCAGTCCCTATCTACAGGGCTGGGAGACTAGGCCTCTTACAAGGCCCTCAACGTACAAAGAGGTGCTCTTTATATAGCAGGGTGCTCGTTATATAGGTCTGGGGGTCTGGGTTGGTGTCCATGGGGAGCACCCTCTGGTGGGTTCCAAGGTCCGCTGTATCCTTGAATAGGGGGTCTGGTTTCCTGGAATCTCTCTCTGATAGCACAGTCCCTCTGTGCTAGAGATCCCATGCAGTTTGGCTAATTGCCTTTAGCTGCAATTAACCACCTCCCTGCTGGACTTATTAGCTACAGACCAGATTTATGTGTGCTGTCCTTTTAAACTGGGGAAATGCCCTGTTACAGGAGGTTACACACCCTTGGTAACTCCTTGAACTACACATATAGCTACCAGACTCGTGAGTAAAATAACGTTAGGAATACTAAAAAGTAGATATTGATGCCTTGATTATTCAAGTGAAAATGTAATATATGCATCGGATAATGGGGGATATTCTAGTAGTTGCAAGTTTGTCCTTGCAAAACCACACGATTTGATATGGTCATAAGTAGCGGATTAAAACCATCCAAAAATCTGTATTACAGAGAGAGAGCTGTTTTATTAAAGTCTCAAATTCTTTATATATGTAGCACCTGCCCCCCCCCCCCCCTCCACCTATGGGAGATGTGGCAGCTACATGGGTGTTCTCTGGTGCTATTAGCTCACCTGCGGTCTTACAGGAGGTCTGTGGGTGGTGTATAGGAGCAGCAACAGGATAGGTTTTTCCTCCTTAGGGTGCACCACCTCCATCCCATGGGGATCCTGGCAGAGGTAGGATTGGTCCCCACAGGCACATACTCTCTCACAGACAGACACATAGACTCATGATGGTACAACTGGTCTTTATTCCTTCTTCTCTTCCCTGGAGCAGACCGCAGGAGCTTGAGGCCCCAAGCGACCCTCCTCAACTCCTTCCCCCTCAGGGGGCAAAATTAATCACTCCCACTCCACTGGGGGAGGGAAGACACACCAACAACCACACACAATTTGGTGGAGTGCCAGCTTTAATACCCGGGGGTGGGGCTTGTAACCCTGCCCCATAACAGGGCAGGTCCATAAACTGACAGGCATCACACCATGACACTCCAAACTGCCGGTTTAGGCCTGCCACTGGATATGGCAACATTGTAACCATCCAGACTGCAACTGCAGGCTAGATCCTGTGCAGGAGTTTAACCCCAACACTGCCTGTTCCTATCAGGTCTTATAGTGTTGAGGCCAGTGGAAAGGCACTAGGCTACATATATAACCTCAAACCTCACTCCAAATAACATAGGGAGAAACACCTGTGCTCAATAAGGAGCACACCTGAATGTACCTGGGAGATATTCTGAGATAAGCAAAGTATATTTAAATTAGTCTCGTCACCCTCCTCATAAAATATTTCCATAAGATTAATACTGACTAGTCTAAGGCCCCTTGTGATAAAGGAGTTACTGTCAGACCCAACAGGATCAGAACCACAACCTCTATTATTCTGGGAAGATCCACTATCACATATCTCCCAAGTATCTCAGATGTGCTCCTTTTTTGTGCACAAGGCACATTGAGCTGGCAATGGCAACCAGGGTTGCCACTTTTCCAGGTTTGACCTGGAGACTCCGGGTTTTGGGCACTTACCTCTGGGCTATGGGTTTAGCCTGTGAATCTCCGGGTGGCGGTGCGGTGTGCTGTGGCGGCGCCTCTGGCAATTCCCCTGCAATTCCCCCTCCAACTGCGGTGAACATGGCTGCGCAGCGTCAAATGATGCCACGTTACCATGCCAACGGGACACAGGGTGACGTCATGATGCTATGCGGCGTCACATTGTCATGGTCATTTCACGCCGCACAGCCACGTTCACAGCAGTTGGAGGGGAAATTGCAGGAGTTTGCCGGGAGACACTGCCGTACCACACCGCCAGGGAATAAGGGAAGAGCTGAGGATAGACCCCCCTGGGTTGAGTCCAGGGACCATCCAGTTGTGTGCTGTGTTCTGTGTTGAAGAATAAAGCCGTTCCTGTTTATAATACTCCGGCCTGAGAGTGCAGTTATTCAGGGGGAGTACCAGAGAGCTTTCCTGCAGGGACAGCACCCACTTCTGCTGGGACCTGTGGGGAATGGAGGCGCTGCACCGCGTAAAGAAGTGAAAAAGAACTCCAAAAGCCTGTCCTGTTCATCCCCACTACCATCTGGCGGGAGCCAGAAGGTGAGCAGCTCAAAACACTGTGTAATAGTGAATTCTCCCAGAGGGTGGGGGAAAACCTGCTACAGACGTCTCACACAGGTCCCCAAACCTGTCTTAGGCTGCGGTCCCAGTAATGTCTGTGACACGCGCGCCCGGCGGGGGGGGGGGGCGCGTGTCACAGCGCTAACCGCGATCTGCGGTCTGTGAGGAGAGGAGAATCTTGCGACGGGAGGGGGCGTGGTCGGGGATTTGCGGGGGCGTGGCCATTACATCACGCGGCTGGTTCGCCCTCATTGGGGGAACCGCCTGTGGGGGCGTGGCCACGCCTCAGTCGCTAGGAGTAAACTCAATTTCATTGAGTAGAGAAAAACCCTGCCGCACGGCGCGGCTGCACCTTCTGCGTGACGGTGCGTAGTGGGCCCAGCCCCATTGAGGGGCGGTGCTTACACGCACAGCGCACGCCGTGCGCACAGACTGTACTGGGACCGCAGCCTTACTCATACTCACGCAGCATACAGTGCTTCCAATGCATTCAGGGATTCTGTGTAATGATATGCAAATAAATACTCACATTGCATCACTTTATGCTTCTTATTCACAACATGGATTCTTTTAAGCTTGAGTTTATAATACACACAGAAGATGTCATGTAAACATGTAGCCCCAGTAAGAATACAACCATTACAGTGTATCTCTTGATGCATGAATGCATGAATGTAGTTTAGCTAAAATGTGCGGTTGTCTCCTTGGTCCTATATGTGTGTGTAATGCTAACCTACAAATAGTGTTCATTAAGACTGATGATTACACAGGAAATGCTGTCAGTAAAAAGGTCACAGATGTCATTGTAGCCTACTATCAGTTTTGGAATCAGCCTGCTGTTGTGTGTAGTTACACTAGCACTGGGGGGGAACAAGGAGAAGCTGTAGCATTTGGTGTCCACTGCATGAAAAAAATTGTTTGTGATGTTAATTATGGAATATTTATGGGTTACATGCTTAGTGCGAGCTGAGCATGCAGTGATAGAAAATATGGAGGTAAGGACACTAACACATTGAAATAGTATTCCATTGGTTGTACTGACATCAGGTGTAACATTGCAAAGGAGCAGGCACTCTCAGTTTTTATTTTTCAGTGTTCTTTTATATATTTGTATGGACGCCAACTTTTCATTTTATTCTGCGCCGCAAGTCCAAATATTTCCCAGCGGGATTGTTTGATCCGGTACCTCTTGAACTGGATGTATTTATCCCAATGAATGTGGCATGCTGCCTTGTGTTTCTGTGAGATGTTTCCACATATTCTTGTGAGTGCAACTCAAGGTTAAACCTTTCAAATGAAAGCATTTATACAATTTAACATTATGGGGGGCATGCGCTTTTTATGACACACACAATATGTGTTTGTATATTATATACATATGCAGACCCAAGCAGATATGTATCAAACTCTGAACTCTGCCACCTTTATTTAGGTATTAACAACAAAATCCATATTGTGATTATCAAAGTATTAGAAATTGACATCATTATTTTTACCACATTTCTTTATTAACAATTTAATATAGATTAGAAATAAATACACTTTTCTTTGCTTATAGTTTAGGCACTTTTTTCCCTTCAGAAATAACACGGTATGTATGCATGTAACACAATCGTTGTTCTTTGCGATAAAACAGGTGCTAATTTTTTGCCTCCGTCTCTCCCTCTGCGCTCCCCGCGTCCGTCTCTCCCTCTGCGCTCCCGTCTCTCCGTCTGCGCTCCCCGCGTCCGTCTCTCCATCTGCGCTCCCCGTGTCTGTCTCCCTCTGCGCTCCCCGCGTCCGTCTCTCCCTGTGCGCTCCCCGTGTTCGTCTCCCCCTCTGCGCTCCTGCATCCATCTCTCCCTCTGCGCTCCCCGCGTCCGTCTCTCCCTCTGCGCTCCCCGTGTTCGTCTCTCCCTCTGCGCTCCCCGTGTTCGTCTCTCCCTCTGCGCTCCCCGTGTTCGTCTCTCCCTCTGCGCTCCCCGCTTCCTTCTCTCCCTCTGCGCTCCCCGCGTCCGTCTCTCCCTCTGCGCTCCCCGCATCCGTCTCTCCCTCTGAGCTCCCCGCGTCCGTCTCTCCCTCTGCGCTCCCCGCGTCCGTCTCTCCCTCTACGCTCCGTCTCTCCCTCTACGCTCTGTCTCTCCCTCTGCGCTCCCCGCATCCGTCTCTCCCTCTGCGCTCCCCGCGTCCGTCTCCCCCTCTGAGCTCCCCGCGTCCGTCTCGCCCTCTGCCCTCCCCACGTCTGTCTCTCCCTCTGCGCTCCCCGCGTCCGTCTCTCCCTCTGCGCTCCCCCCTCTGTGCCCCTCATTGTCTGTCTATCTCCATCTCTCCCTGGTCTCAGTCTGTCACCCCCTCTCAGTACCTTTTTTCTCTCGGGGCACCCTTAACAACAGTGCTCAGTTGCTGAGGCACCCCTACAACAGGACAGGGTCAAAGAAAACAAAGGGCAGTGAGTCACAGGAGACAGACAGAATGGGCCAGGGAGTCAGAGGGTCGCAGAAACCCCCTCCCTCCCTCTCTCTTTTCCCTTGATTTGCTGCTGCGTAATGCAGCCAATCAGGTCTAGGAAACTGCCCAGCCACTTAGCAACTGCCCTGTGAGATCAGGGAAATCCCAACCTTTTGATCCTCTCATGGAACTGCAGAACCCTGGTTGGGAAACACTGCTCTAATCTGTCGCTCTCTTTGCTCTTGTCCGTTTTTCTCGGCCCGCCCTGTTCTTCCTCTGATTGATCTTTTCTGATCCTCTGTTCCACCCCATTACTCCTCTGATTAGCCCAATCTGCAACAGCATCTGTGGCATCTGCCAGAAGCCAACTGAATTTTGGCAGAGTTGTTAAATAGTTGAGTTCTTTTACTTTACTGGAACCCAAAATGTATTGTGAATTGGTACTGTACAGTTTATTCACGAAATGTAATGCAACATTTGGTAAATATGGGATACATAAATGTGGTTGCATTTATGTTACAAATTTAGTTTTATGAATTGAGCAGGAAGAAATTGGTATTTCAATAATAAAATATAGTTGTTTTTTTCCCCCCATTATTTTTATTTGAGCTAACAGAATTAATTTAATGCAAGATTTTAAGAGCTTTTATCTGGCCAAGCAATTCTTCCACTGATCTTGAATAAAAGGATTGACTTTATGAAAATCCTCTAACAAGAGTTAGGGGGTCATGGATTAAAAGAAACATTGCATAAATATTTTCTAGTGATGTCGGACTAGCACCTCCGAGCAGTTTGAACTAATACCGCTTTATTGCTAAGGACTGGGTAGTTTGCTTCAGTCAACATTGCAGCTGTCTTCCTTCTGTTGATCAGACAAGGTGACATTAGATATTCAAGTGACTGAGGTGTTCACTTTAGGAAACATATCTCCATAGCTTGTGGAGACTTAACTCTATTAGTCACAGCTGTGGGTGGTTACTGGAATGAGCAAACTTGAGATACAGACTGTATGCTTGAGCCCTGCCTACCTTTTATACAAGGAATACCATAAGATGTAAAGTTACCACAAAGTGGGGACTGCTACTGGTGGTTTGTTTCTAAAAAAAATTCCAAGTTTTGCTTAATTTTTTTTTAAAATTATGTATTTACAGACAATTTAATTACAAAAATTAGAGTACAAAAAAAAGCAAAAAAACACTTAATCCTAGGACAAGCTAGTCTTTGGGTTTGGCTTGTATTTCATTCAAATTGGAAAATGTTATCCAATTGAACGGCACATTTTCCCAAAATGTTTGACTGTGTTCGAATCAAACACCGGAATCTGCCATGTTGGTGATTTTTAACCCATGAAGTGCCCATCCTTAATGTAAAGTCTGTGATATAGAAGGATTCTCTGAGAGATTGCATCTGGAATAATGAAAAAATACTGAATTGTGCAACTTATTTCTGAATAAAAGGGCATTTGAAGTAAATTCTGCAAATCTAGGAAATGATAAATTAGGTATACTAAGAGTCTATCACCTGGTAAACAAGATATGGACTACATCTGACTAAGGGCCTCATGCAGAGAGCAGCGAGAAGCTGTGTTTCGCCAGTTTGCAGCGAAATATTTCATCAAAAAGTAAAGAACTGGCACGAATGAGGGGAAAAGAGAGAAAAGCGCAATTTTTTTTTTGTTTGAAAAACGCGCCGCGCGGTTGGCGAGACCCTATATTTCTGCAGTCTTTTAAACCGCTGTATGCAGAAAGGCGCGATCGCCATCTAGTGGCTGTTCTCGCCATTAAAATGGAGAGAAATTCTACTATTTGCTCCGCCAACTAAAGTTGGCAAGAAGCAGGAGCTCGCCGGCTATAGGAAAAAAAAAAAAACGCGCGATTTTTATTTCTCCCTTTCAGCTGCGCGCATCTCCTCATTTACAATTCTCCACATGCAGTAATGCTAAAAATAGCGGATTTCGCCCTTTTCTGCATATGGAGAATTAAACTCTCCATTAAACCTACTTTTTATTCCCCTCTCCAATTTTAAAAAGCGCTGCTCTCTGCATAGGCCCCTAAGGGCCTTCTCATTGCACACATGGCACTGTATCATGTAAGTCTCCTGCAGGAGCAGAAGATGACTGATTGCCAGACAAGCAGCAGAAGAATATTTATAATTATGTTCAATTTTGCCACCGTGAATTAGAGAAAGATTGAAAATGGAATGCACATTATAAGCTCCATGTTAGTTTAAAGTGGGAAAAGGTGACAGGTTTCCTATATCATGGAAGGAGTGGCTCAGTGAGAAAAGACACTAACTGGCATTGATTTTTGAAGCAGGGGAACCTGGGTCAATTCCCAGTGTTGGCTCCTTGTGACCTTGGGCAAGTCACTTTATCTCCCTGTGCCTCAGGCACCAAAACATACGTAGATTGTAAGCTCCACAGGGCAGGAACCTGTGCCTGCAAAATGTATCTGTAAAACTAACAGCACTATACAAGAAAATGCTAAAAAAAATATCATGAAACAATCCTCACCAAAATTTTTTGAGAAATACATTTGCATAAAAGAAATGTAACTGAAATGTTGTCTGCTCATCCTGTTTACCATCTCCCTGGAGCTTCCTTCTCTTTTCTCTGCCAGCACCAGCAGGGACACCAGACTATGTAGTACAGTACAGTATACCAGTCGGTATGCTGAACCAAGGAAGCATAAAGCAACACAGTCAATATAAATGATTATGTATGTCACGGTAGACCAGTCTTTTAACACATTTATATTTATGGGATCATTCAATAGGCAAAACAAGGCAGTGAAATAAAATGGGGTTTATTTGGATAAAACCTCGGAAATACAACAAAACACAAAATACAGAAATATACACACTTACTGAAGTCTGGGGTATGAGATGTAACCTTTCCCAGGTGCAGCGCACCCGCTTGCAAGGGCTTACCCTGATCGGAACCTTGTCCTGGACCGAGATTCAGCAGAAACTCCTGACCGGGACCTAGTCCCGATACTCCAGGAACTGATTTCGGGAAGAAATCCTGGCCGCAACCGCTAAGTTCTAAAATGAGAACTTGGTCCACGCTTCTGACAGTCTCTGCAGGGCAGACTTTCCTAGCTTCAAAATGAAGCCGGTTGCTCTGCTGTTTGGGACAGAGCAACTTTGAAAAGCCCGCCCTAGCTTCATCGACTCAAGCCACAAAATCGTCTGTTTCTCTGAATGGGGCTTCTCCTTACATACCCTCCGCTGAGCTATGTTCAGCATGGAGGAAGGAGGAGCGACCAATCAGAGCGTGGGAATTCCTCCCTGCCAGCCAATAGAAACAGGGGCTCATCTCTGGGCTGATGTCAGAGGAGGAGGCGTGCCAAGCCGGCTCGAAAAGCCGGGTGAGCGGGAAATATTATTTCTCCAATGAGAGAATCGCCTACGAGCTGTATCACCCCCAGCTAACTCATTGCCACCCGCTGGGCAGGCTTCACCAAGTCTGGCAGATACAAAAGGTGTCCCCACAGGGTGCCCTTTGTTCGCGGGCTTGGCAATTCACCGTTCCTCCCCACCAAACGTTTTTTTCACCTCTGGACATCCTCTCCTCTTTGAACTACGGACTATATATAGACTTGCCGGCGTCTATGCTGATGCCCTGGCTGACTGTATAGAGCCTTATAGTAAATGTCTAAAATATTATAAAGTACACTTTAATAAAGTTGGTTGGTGAACCTTATACTTATAAGGGAAATGGATTCAGGATATTTGGGCTTGAAATCCAGGAGTCTGAGGGACACTGGGTTGCCCCGGTGTAATTCACCCCGCATACTGGCAAATCATGCCTGCTCGCGTGGAGAATTAAAGGACTACCGGTAACGTCGGCCCCCAAACTCCTGCAAACAAAATAATTGCATTTCTGCCCAAATATCCCCCCTAAAACTGACACACAAGAAATCTCACAGCTCTAGGGCCAAGGGAACAAGTAAACAGAAAAAAGCAAGGGTCACTTTATTTTCCACATGTATTATCCCTGGCTTATGTAGCTACCAGGGACACCACGGTTTCAGGGGTAACAAGAGGGCTTAACATTTATTATGTAGCCTGGTTACCCCCTAACATCACAATGTACAACCCAAGCTTGAGGAGTGTGGATCACAGTATTAGTAGCTTCAAGGAGCACCAGAGTTAGGGGCTAGCTTATGTATGTTTGCAGAGAGCCATAGTTGTTGGGTAATTTATTTATAAAATGTTTTACCAGGAAGTAATACATTGAGAGTTACCTGGGCATAGAGTTAAGATGACAAATAATACATAGTTACAAATACAGTTACATAAGTGAACAGGGTATACATTATACACAAGACATTGCATGCACAGTTAAAGGCATATGTAATTGTTACAGACCAGATTAAAATGTGAGACAGCCTTAGTTTTGAAAGAACTTTAACTGGTGGTGGATGTGAGAGTCTCCGGTAGGTTGTTCCAGTTTTGGTAGTGTAGGTGTGTAGCGCACAGCATCCAAACGAGAGCAGGTCTGGCAAAAACTTTATTTATTGCGAAGGCATAAAATGAGGGACGCAGCCCTTCAACGCGTTTCGTGCAGAGCACTTTGTCAAGAAGTGCCTTTACACGGTATACAGCCACTTAAATATAGATGACCGGTCAGATCTCGCGATATGTGGTGACGTCATCAAACCGCCATTAACCAGTGAAAATGATATCCCTTGCGCATGCGCGCCGCGATCGAGCCCCGTGATACCACAACCACCGCATACCAATCATCCCACTCCCACGGCGACGCGCACCAGCTGGTGAACACAGCGCCGTTCGGGAGATAATCCCTGGATGCGGCAATTGAGTACCCCTGCCCCCCCGCCACGCGCATGCGCATGTGGATAACCTAAAGTGCCTTATCCATTGACGGATCGATGTGTCTGAGCTGCCTAAGAGTAGAAAAGAGCAGACTCATATACAAGGATCCATCCGGAGAGGCAATAACAAATTATACAAATGTACCTTAAAAAAGCGGCTTATCTCCACAAAACTACGCGTTTAGTTTGGCAATGTCACCATACATCATTGTAATAAACAGCTCAATATTATACAATTTATTGGTTAAAAATTAAACTAAACTAGATACACCCTTAAAATAAAAGTATACTGCTATACTCATATAAAAACAATTGTGCTCCCTCCTGACGACATTGTGATCATTATATCCATATAAAGAAATGCTCAAATATTGATTTATTTCCTCTGAGGAGAACCTTACAGAAAAACATAGGCAATTAAGCTAGTATAAGCCATTAAACCACATTCGGAAACAACATTAGGAAACAACAAGTTATTGCCTATTTGTGCCAGTTAATGAACAGTTAATCCATTAGTATCTCTGAATATATTAAAGAAATACACTTTGTGGGGTATTATTTAAAGAAATCGTTTACAGAAACTATGTACAGAAAATATTCTAATGGTTCATCATATAGTTGGTTTATGAAAAGAACAATAGTAATAGTAAATCATAAATAATGGATTAACTGGATCGCGGCGCGCATGCGCGAGGGATATCATTTTCACTGGTTAATGGCGGTTTGATGACGTCACCACATATCTCGAGATCTGACCGGTCATCTATATTTAAGTGGCTGTATACCGTGTAAAGGCACTTCTTGACAAAGTGCTCTGCACGAAACGCGTTGAAGGGCTGCGTCCCTCATTTTATGCCTTCGCAATAAATAAATAAAGTTTTTGCCAGACCTGCTCTCGTTTGGATGCTGTGCGCTACACACCTACACTATTGGACTTCACTTCATACAGCGGCACGCATTGGAAGGGAGACTCTGGAGGTGATTGAAACAGTGAGTAACTCAAAAGGGGCTATCCCAATGAGGTAGAGGAGGGTGTCTTAGGACAACCACCCCAACCTTCAGGGTTTTATGGTGCCTCTCCCATGACTATGGACTGAGTTTATATGCAATGGATTGATACCTTAATACCCAGTGTTCTCTCTTCCTTCAGTAACACACACAAAGCACATTGAGCACCATTGCTCTATCCTAACCGTGTTCCAGTTTTTGGGTGCACGGTAAGAGAAGGAGGAGCGGCCGGATACTTTGTTGAGCCTTGGGACCATGAATAGTCTTTTGGAGTCAGATCTCAGATGATAAGTGCTGCATGTGGTAGGGGTGAGGAGCTTGTTCAGATAGATGGGTAGCTTGCCCATAAAGTATTTGAAGGCAAGACAGGAAAGATGAACTTTGCGCCTAGACTCGAGTGATGACCAATCTAGTTCTTTGAGCATTTCGCAGTGATGTGTGTTATAGTTGCATTAGAGAATAAAATGGCATATTGAATTGTAGAGGGTGTCAAGTTTGCTACGGTGGGGTTGGGGTGCCGAGCCGTATACTTTGTCCCCATAGTCGATAATTGGCATTAGCATCTGCTGTGCGATACGCTTTCTGACCAGCAGGCTTAGGGAGGATTTGTTCCTATAAAGTACACCTAGTTTGGCATAGGTTTTGGATGTCAGGGCATCAATGTGCATCCCGAATGTTAAATGGGAGTCAAACCATATGCCCTGGTATTTAAAACTAGTAACAGGAGTTAGGGTGGCATTAGCGTTGGTTCTGATCTGGAGCTCAGTCACTGGAAGCTTTCAAAATTTAGCCTTGGTCCCAAATACCATTGTTATATTGTAAGACTGTGATACAGGAAAAGTAAGCGCAAACCCAAAATATATATAAACAATTAACAATAAATAAAAAATATCACCAAGAGGAGATGCTGCTTGTGTGAGGAATTTCTCAATCCCTCAAAGTGGCAACAGGAGGAGAACACGGAGCGCAAGAACTCCTCTCATAGGTGGAAGTGTAATTCACAGGAATCCGATCACAGTAGACAGCATATGGTAAAAGAAAAGAGAAAAATAATAGTGTAACACAGTTTAATAAACAAACATCTAGAGCAGTGAGCTCCAGTCCACTCACATGCTCCACGATAAAAAACAGCAGTGTAACCACTCAGGGTTCAGGAATGACGCCACTAGCACAGCTTCACTCGACTCTCCTGGATAGAGTCTCTCACTTCCACACCCGGGCAGCGTCTGACGTCACAGATCTATTCCCAGCTATCCTACAATGGTAGGGGGGGTGGCAGGCTTCGTGATCAGCGTCAGCAGCAGCGCGGGAGTCTTTCAGCGGGGAGACGGCTGTAGACAAGGAGTGGCAATAGTTCCGTGCTATTTCACGAATCACAGCGCAGATTCTGGTAACCCGGGTAACCGGACTTCTTCAGGGGTGTATCATTGTAATACTGTACCTAGATATTTAGATGCAGGGATTAATTAATTATCATGTCACAGCAAGATAGACTGAAAAACTGTACTAGAACAGCCACTGGCCCCTTGGGTCAAATCCAGGCTACATATGAAGTGTTTCTCTCCCCGTTCTCTTGGAAGCGAGTAGTATGACAAGTCACATTGCAATGTTCCATGCAGTCTCTCTCTGAGACCGTTTACATAGGTATGTGAGAAATTGTCGCAGTATGGATATTTAAATGCAGACATACACAGCGATTCATTATTAAGCATTCGTACATTTTTGTGCAAATAAATTCAAGCAAAGGTAAAACAAAAATATAGAAACCTACTACCTGGGCCTATGTGATGTGTTTTCAATCATTTTTTGATCAGGCGAGGGTGAGTGTGTATGGTCGTTGTGTGTGTGATAGTTAACAAGTTAGCATGGGGTTGGGGTGCAATAACTCATGCTTGCTACTGCCTCTTCACTGATTCTGTCCTTCTGATGTTTTTCCCCCATGAATTGGTGTTTAGGATGAAAACTAGATACTTTTGTTCTATTCCTCACTCTGCCTTTCTTTCTTAGATGACATGGACAGGTGAAGAAGTGATTACTTTCAAAAAGTCATGTAAATTACCAGTTCCTCAGGACCAATATAAATCAATGGCAGCGACAAATATATATTTTTTGTGTTTGTAGTCGAGTGTACTTGTAAAAAGTATTTACAATGTTAGTTTGTAAACATGGTGAGTTGAAATGTAATCCTAATAGAGGTATATTAGTATTTTATCTGGTAGTGTTAGGACCTGCAAACTGGGTCTGCCTTGACGTGGCTCGCAAGCTTTCAATGCTTTGGCCAAAGGGTTAAACGAAATGACCTTTTTTTCAAGAGAATATATAAGTATTTTACTGTGTATTTGTGTCGTATTGGATGTAGCATTGGGCTTCTCTGTCGTTTTTTGTATACATATGCCACGCTCAGTAGCTCTTCTTTTTGACACATATACATATATATTTTGTGGGGGCTCAGGGGTTCCTAAAATGAGATTGCTGGGGTTCTGTGTGTTTGTTAACTTATTTTGAGCTGAAATGTAGGAAGAGTTTGAGTTAGTGATATCACTGAAAAGAGATTACTTATGTGCTGAATACCCAGGAGTTTACACAGGTAAAAGCCTCCTCTTACCTCCTTTCTTATCTTTAGTGGCCCTCTCAGAGACAGGCTAGAGGTAAACACTAGATTGATAATCACTCGGTTCCCCTTTGTCATTAAGTACATTTACTTAAGGAAAACAACTAAATTGTTAATTAGTTTCCAAAATGTGTGTTTTTTTTTTGCTTTGTTACAAGAATGGCCAGGTAACAAAAAAAGGCAGCTTTTGTAAATGTTATAATGAAGAGCAGGTAGCAGCTCACATGAGGTTAAGCTAAATAAAACGCATTATAAACAGACTAATTTGCACCAAGAATGTTCACAATGCTTTTTAAACATATCAAGTGTTGCAATTCAGAGCATAACATTGCACCAGATGTATCAAATAAAAAAAACCATTCCCACTGCTTTCACCTCTCCACCCCCTTGGTGTTCAGGATAAATAACTCACCTGGCTGTCTTCCTACCAGGTATGCAACTACATTTTTTGGGAAACACTGCAAAAAACTTATTAAAGCCCCCATACCCCCCAAAGAAAAACCCCAAAATAAATCTCATCCTCTCCCCCATGTATCTCGCTCCCCCTTCAAACACTCCCCACTCTCCATCACCCCATGTATTTCTCTCCCTTCTCTCATCCTCTCCCTCATGTATTTCTCTCCCTCTCATACTTTCTCTCGTCCTCCCCCTCTCATCATCCCCCCTCATTCCCCCCTCTCACTCCCCCAGTGTATTTCTCCCCCTCTCATCCTATCACTCCCCCTTTTATCCCCTCTCTCTACCCATGTATTTTACTTCCCCCTCACACGCCCACTCATCCTCTCCCTCTTGTATTTCTCTCACTCTCACACTTCCTCTCATCCCCCCTCACCCTACTCTCTCATCCTCCCCTCTCACTCGCTCCCCACTCTCCCTCCCCCAATGTATTTCTCTCTCCCTCTCATCCTATCACTCCCCCTATCATCCTCTCTCTCTCCCCCATGTATTTTTCTCCCCCCTCACACACCTCTCTCATCCTCTCCCTCATGTATTTCTCTCAAACTCCCTCTCATCCCCCTCACTCCTCCCTATCATTCCCCCCTCTCACGCTCTCCCCCTCACTCCCCCTCTCACCCTCCACACACACACAACCCCCCCCCCACACACATGTAACCCCCTTTCCTATGCCTAAGGGAAACCGTGGGCAACTATGTGTGCTGCTGTTACCTGTATGCTCACAGGAGGCCTACGCCTCCGCTTCTGGGAGCCTGGCGTGAACTCTCTCTCTCTGTTCTGTGCAGCGCCTCCACCTATAAGGGATCCCAGCATGGGCGGGTGATTCCTCATAGGACTCAATACTCTCAGTAATAACAATACCACACTATAATTATAACTGGGCTTTACTATAATGGCATAGAAAATACACCACATTCAAATACAAATCAGCAATAGTACAATACAGTAGTACAATATCCAACACCCATGTGTGGTTCCCTCAAAGTACTGAGGGTGCCCTGGGCACCTAAAAACCTGGTGTCCACAGAACAATCTCACACCCAAATGTGAGGTAGGGCTACCCCCCTTGTGATGTGATGATACCTTCCTGATCTCAGGCCAGACCAGGGAAGATGGAAAAGATGAGGCTGGATCACGTTGTGGGGCCTCCAACGCAACTCCCCTCACGCCTTATCCAGGAAGCAGTGTGCGGTGAATCTCCAACCGGAGGGTTCCACCTCTGTGCTGCCACGTGCAGCTCTTGTCCAAGGCCACAGTCTGCCACGTAGATGTCCGCCCACCGACGCAGTAAGGCGGCTATCACTAAATGGGGAGGGTCCCTATCTGGGCCTTCCCAACAATACTGAATTGATATGGCTCAGGGCCTAGCTGGGGCCTAGGGGGCAAAATCTAGGCCTAGTCCCTGCTTCCTGGACACTAACTATCTCCTCAGTGCCTCTGTTAGACTCCCTATACTCCGTTAGTCCAGCGGAGGATATCCTTAATTCAAGATGGCTGTTCGCGCTCTTTCTCGCAAGTCCTTCTGGGACTTGTAGTCCTGTAAAGCCCCTTTCAGGAAATCCAAGATGGCCACCATTTTGGTAGCCACTATGCATGCGTTCTGGGCTTCACAATGGCCGCCGCCATGTCTCCCTGATCGTGCGGGGTCCCGCCGAGCAGCTGGCCAGTTCCCCGCACCGGGGAAGGGTAGGGGACTTCGCTACACACACACTGAATTCCGCCCCACCAACCACACACAAAGAAACTCAACCCCACCACACACGCTAAATTCCCTGCCATATAAACCACCACACACACACAATATCCCCCCCACACACACACCATTCACCCCCCCCCCACACACAATACCGCTCCCCCCTCCCACACACACACACACAATACCCCGCACACACACTATCCCACAGGACAAACAATTTAGGAGTTTTAAACCCAGGCATATAACGTGTTTTATAGAAAATAAAGTGATATTGTGCGCAACTAGAAAACAATCATATTAAATTCTTGGAATAAATTATTACGCACTGTGAGAATAAACACCACTTTAGTGATAATAATACAAAACCTTATGTATAAATTAGGAGCATGGGCTGTCGTCTGCTGCTGCTGATTTTAGGGTGGCTCAACACCCCTATACTACAGAAAAATACAAGAAAAACAGCGCAATACGCAATAGTGAAGTATGTAAAGATAATAAAATTATATTTATAGGGTAATAATTCTGCGTACATCAAGGATTAAAAAACAAGCATTCCGTGTGCCAAGACACGGGTTACCAAACACTGGAACAGGGCTGATGGAATCACTCTCTCTCCACCCCCGGTGTGGCAATCACCAGCTTCTGGAACTGTGGGAAGCAACTCAGGTAGGTGGGTGACCTCTCATATGATGACACCGTTCGGCCTCCTTGGTGATTAGTCCCCTTGAGTTTGGTTCCTTTCCGTGATGGCAACAGTCTCTTGTAGTGTGGAAACAATGTCCAAATTCATAAGTGGGCACGGACCCCCCATCCTTTCTCTTAGTCAGCGTGCGTGCTAATCGAGGAAACAGCCCGTAAGTCGGGCGTCAGAAGATGACGTCACAGGGGTCGACGTGATAGGTAAACAATAGGTGCTGCTTACCATCTGAGCTCACCAGGTATACTGCATATACACAGCGATTCAGTAGTCTCACCTTTGACACGCTCAGCAATGACAATCGGAACAGAAGAGATCTAGTTAATACGCTGGTATTGAGTATATCCTGGAAAAAAGCTTCAATGGTGCCCAAGTATATGGGTCTTAAGCCTTTAGGATTCAGTATTAATACAGGAAAGTCCAACGCGTTTCGTGGCACAATGCCACTTCTTCAGGCAACAAGGCCAGTGACGTCACAAAGGGGACAGGCAGTGCTCTCTGATTGGTTTAGAGACAGTCACATGTGGTGACTGTCTCTAAAAAAAGTTAATTTACCAGGCTTCAAAAATTTTGGCCGCTCCGTCGCGCTTACTATAAGCGCTTGCAACTGAGTTAATGGATTTGTTTTGGAGCGATGCCGTGTCACCGGTGCCAGGCACTATAAGCGCAGCCTTAGGGAAGTTACAGAGGCTTTGCGTGGTCCCCCAGCATTTAATTTAAATGCCTTGGGGAAGCGCGGGGCCTCTGTAACCGCCGCACCCCCCCCCCCCTGTAAAGTCTCATGCTCCCCAGTTTGCACACGACTTAATTCACTGTTAGAGTGTTATATGTGTTAAGAAGCTCAGCCCAGCACTGTGTAATGCATACTTCATCTATACCTATCTGATCAGGATTGCACTCGGGACCTATCGGTTGGGCCAATACAAACGCACTCCGGAGTTACTAACAATGAGAACTCCTTACAAAATGCATGCGTCCTCTCGTCCAATAGTGAGAGCAATCTCAGACTATTGCGGCTTACTGTACTTAAAGAGTTCTACAAAGAGTCACGCTCCAAATTTAATAACATACGCTTTGGCCCAGATTTACTATATTCTGTTAAGTCTGGGCAAATAAAATGACCTGAGAAAGTAACAGAAGTTATTTTCTCTGAGTTTAACAAATGTAATTAATTATATGCAAAACCAATGGCTGTTGTATGCAGATTCAGCAGACGTTATTGCGTCTGTGTTATAGCGGTATACACAAGGCACCAGGGCAGTGGCGTAGCTAGACATGGACGGGCCCCCAGACCAAAAAGTTCAGGGCCCCATTAATATTAATACTGACTGTAATTGTTTTCTACCTCCCCCATCCTCTCCCTGATCCTCTCTCTCATCATCCCTCCTCATCATCAGTTCCCCCGCCAGCTCCCCCTCTCTCTCCCCCAGCTCAGCTCTCTCCCCTCAGCTCTCTCTCTCCCCTAGCTCAGCTCTCTCCCCTCAGCTCTCTCTCTCTCCCCTAGCTCAGCTCTTTCTCCCCACCAAGCTCAGCTCTCTCTCCCCACCCAGCTCAGCTCTCTCTCCCCACCCAGCTCAGCTCTCTCCCCACCCAGCTCAGCTCTCTCCCCCCCCCAGCTCAGCTCTCTCCCCCCCAAGCTCAGCTCTCTTTCCCCCAGCTCAGCTCTCTCTCCCCTCAGCTCTCTCTCCCCCACCTCAGCTCTCTCTCTCCCCTCAGCTCTCTCTCCCCTCAGCTCTCTCTCACCCCTAGCTAGCTCTCTCTCCCAACCCAGCTCAGATCTCTCTCCCAACCCAGCTCAGATATCTCTCCCCCCAGCTCAGATCTCTCCCCCCCTGCTCAGATCTCAATCCCCCCACCTCAGATCTCAATCCCCCCAGCTCAGATCTCTCCCCCCTTCTCAGCTTTCTTCCCCCAGCTCTCTCTCGTCCCCAAGCTTAGTTCTCTCTCTCCCCACCCCAGCTCTCTTTGTGCCCCCCCAGCTCAGCTCTCTCTCTCCCCCCAGCTCAGCTCGCTCTGCCCCAGCTCAGCTCTCTCTCTCTACTTCAGCTGTCTCTCTCTCTCTAATTCAGCTGTCTCTCTCTCTCTGCTTCAGCTGTCTGTCTCTCTGCTTCAGCTGTCTCTCTCTCTCGCTTCAGCTGTCTCTCTCGCTTCAGCTGTCTCTCTCGCTTCAGCTGTCTCTCTCTCTGCTTCAGATCTCTCTCTTTCTCTCTGCTTCAGATCTCTCTCTCTCTCTCTCTCCCTGCTTCAGATCTCTCTCTTTCTCTCTGCTTCAGATCTCTCTCTCTCTGCTTCAGATCTCTCGCTCTCTGCTTCAGATCTCTCTCTCTCTGTTTCAGATCTCTCTCTCTCTCTCTCTGTTTCAGATCTCTCTCTCTCTCTGTTTCAGATCTCTCTCTCTCGCTGTTTCAGATCTCTCTCTCTCGCTGTTTCAGATCTCTCTCTCGCTGTTTCATATCTCTCTCTCTCTGTTTCATATCTCTCTCTCTGTTTCAGATCTCTCTCTGTTTCAGATCTCTCTCTCTCTCCTTCAGCTCTCTCTCCCCCAAGCTCTTTCTCTCCCACCAGGGAGAGGAGACACCATTTTCTTTGTGATACATGCATGCAAAAAATGGGGCAGGGTCAGCGATTGCAATGACGTCTGCTGCATTGGAATCTCATTAGCATAGGCTTAACTTCACGTTAGGATGATACAACATTGTGTTAGCAATAATATGGCGTTAAGCATGCCTCAGGATGACTCCTGACGAAGCTACACGCCTAGTGAAACGCGTAGAGTCGCCCACGTGACGTCATCAGAGGACTCCAGACTTCCCCCCCCCCTTGATGTGGCGCCGAGCTGTTCCGTAGATGCGAGAGCCTGCGCTAACGACCCTCTTACCATCGGGACATTCTCCTGCAGCCTCACAGACGATCAATTCTGGCAGGGTTGAGCTGAGACAGAGAGGTCGGTGACGGAGGAAGCGGGGAGTTACCATTTCTGATGACATCAGCATTTTATGTGTCTGTATTCTTATGACACTGTGTAAGTGTTCATTTTTTATTCTGCTTATATAAATATAATTTTATACTGGATTACGCTATGGAAGCTCTTTCTCTTTCTACCCTGATTGATGAATCTCCCTGAGTGACATCGCCTACCACTATATTCGATTGAAGTTCCTACATCACACACCAGAGTCAAGCTCATTGCCACTGACCTCTGAAATGCCTTATTTTGATTGACACCACGTGAGTCTCCATTTGACCTAGTGTTTAACACACTTCATCACCCTAAACTTTATTTGCACTATGGTCTATTTATTTTGTATTTCATATTGAACCTGCGCTCCCCTACACTTTGAGTTAAGCATGCCTTATCTAAAGGTGGCGTTACTCCCATTAGTTCCCTGAATTTACCCAAGGGATCAAATTCATTTATTATAATAACATACTAAAAACATGTGACGCTGCATTCACAAGAATGCAAATATAATGCGCATATCAGCTCACTCATATCCAGGAGCTTCGAAAGAGTCGCAGATCTGCATGTCCTCACCCATCAATCACTGTGCCTGGCCAGCCCCGTATGTGTACATCAGAGCGTCGTTACATCACTCACCTCTCAACACATTTTGTGTCTCCCACTTCATCAGGAGTGACGTGCGATTAACATTACATGTTCATTTAGGTTAACGTTGCATTAAATAACCTAATGGAGTTTAGTGTATCTGGGCCTACAAGTAAACAGTGCTACATTAATATTAAACTTTGATATGAACCAAGAGTGATTTCCAGAAGTCCCCTTAACTCGCAAGGTAGGTTTCCTCCTCTCCTTCTGTGACATAAACATGGATTTGGTCACACTTAGGAAGTGCAATTTAAGGTGCAGTCTATTCTAGCATTAAAGGGAACTCATCCCAGTTGCATGTTTAATGGGATATATTTTGCCAAGTTTCATGCTTTTTAAAATATGTTTTTGTCTGTTAATATTTAAACCAGAAGCTTGGAATGATTGCCCTTCTTATAAGTACTATTGTTTTTGAGTGATTATTAACTTCTGAAGTTGGGCCTATCCTCACAGAGCCAGGATAGAGAACAGGGCCCCTCCATACAATTCTCCTTTTCCTGATAGATCCTGTAACAAAAAAGGGAAGCAAATTAATTAGAGTGAGAAATTGACCACTGCCCCTCCTTCAGAAAGACAAAGAGACAATTGGGTTGTTATCAGGACTCCTATTCTATATCTGGCGCACAAAGTAGGATGACTAAGGTTGGGTGGTTGGTGTCCCCAAAATAACATTTCACAGAATTAGTGTTGCACATAGTGCACTTATGAATTGGGTAATTGTTGCAAGGAAACTTCTGTCTAATTGGTCCTCTCTTTCTCTGTCACACTCTCTAAACTCCTGTTTCTGTGTTTTTGTCCCTCCCTGATCTCCCTTTTCTTTGCCATACTTTCTATCTCCAAGTGTGAATGCGCCTACTTTAACAATTAAACCCCAAATCATATTTGTGCAAAATTAACCATTTAAACAACAATCTTTGATTCAAAGAGGTATGTTCCTTATTCATAGCAAAGTGATCTGTGAACTATATACAGTACTAATAGAACACAAAGATCTATCCGTATTTAAACCACGCTCAAAATACACATGAGGCACTGTATAATCATTCTAAATGATTACACTAATGTCGCCTCTTAAAAAAAAGGGGAAGCATATTAATTAGAGTAAGATCAACAAGTTACAAAGTCAGTGGTTCCCAATAATTTTAAACAGACCACATCCATCCCCACACAAAAATAAAAGCAATTGCTTTTCTATTGGGACCTCTATTCTGTATCCAGTGCACAAAACAAGAGGACTTTGGAATAAATGCTGCACATACTGGAATATTTTATTTAGGTAACTGATGCAAGGAAACTACCTTCTGTCTAATTATTACTTTCTCTCTCTATCACTATCTCTGACCGCCTCTTTCTGTCTTGTCACTCTGTCCTTCCCTTTTTTGCCACTCAATCAAATCAAATAAGCTTTATTGTCACGACGAAAGAACATTTCAGTATTGCCAAACCATGAGTAACATGGGTAGGGTACAATGATTACACAGTACATGAACAATAGGGGGTAGGGTACAATGATTGCACAGTACATGAATAACGGGGTAGAATATAATGGTTACACAGTACATGAATAATAGGAGGTAGGGTATAATGATTGCACAGTACATGAATAACGGTGTAGGGTATAATGGTTACACAGTACATGAATAACAGGGGGCAGGGTATAAAGATAGCACAGTACATGAATAACGGGTAGGGTATAATGGTTACACAGTACATGAATAATAGGGGGTAGGGTATAATGATTGCACAGTACATGAATAACGGGGTAGGGTATAATGGTTACACAGTACATGAATAATAGGAGGTAGGGTATAATGATTGCACAGTACATGAATAACGGGGTAGGGTATAATGGTTACACAGTACATGAATAACAGGGGGCAGGGTATAAAGATAGCACAGTACATGAATAACAGGTGGTAGGGTATAATGATTAGTCAGTAGATGAATAATAGGGAGTAGGGTACAATGATTACAAAGTACATGAATAAGAGGGGTTAAGGTCTAATGATTGCACAGTACATGGGTAACAGTTACACTCTGTATCACCGTGTATATGTCCCTGCTGTCTCTTTCAGCCCCCTCTTCAATTTCTCTGGGCATGACCCCCAGGGGTCTTCAATTCTTCCTGGGTGCCAGACCCCCAAGGTTTGGAAACACTGCATTAAGTATTGTTGCTGAAAAAAAAATGTGACAATAATTGTCACATGACTTTCACTTAAAAGGCCTCTAATGATCCAAAATGGCTATCCCACCTAATTGTATCCAGTGGGAGCAAAATAGGCCCCAATATGAAATAGGCAGGAAGAAAATCGACCTGTGCACTAAAGGGCTAAATAAGTTTCAATGCACACATGTGTCCTATGGTGCGAGTGTTCATGAGCTATCTTACGGTTTGCAATTCAATACAATGGAGATGCGAGTGGCAAAATGACGTGATTTGCTGCCTTCCCACATGATAACGGGTGCATTAAAGTTGGCTACATCCATATATAAGAGAATTAAAATCTGAAGAATCTTTTGACCCCTAGTGAACTAAAGAAACTACTTCCCATTATCAAAACCCCTCTTGACCAATCACAAAACCCACTGGTTGCTATTAGTGAAACAATTCTAGGTGTAACACATTAAGTAAGTAATTTTTTGCACCTACAAGAGCAGAAGTATAACATTCAGGATTACCAGCCATACCCATTGTGACAGCAGGGGAAGCATGGCAAACTCTAATACAGGTTATGCTTGCTTGCTGCTTGTTGCCTGTAAAGATAGCTACCAAGTGCTGGGTTTATTATGACATCTCAAGCAGACAAAATGTCTCGCAAAGCCCATGTGTTACAAACGGTCTTTCTGTGTAAAATATGTTAACTGCATTTACTGTGTGACTCATTGTATGTCTGGGCTAGTAGCCCTGACTAAGTGATATGCACCCAATGGGTCAATGGGCTGGTCATGGTACCGGGCAGGTGTAGTATTGTGGGACAATGGAGAGCAAGAGTGGGATGCATCTGCCTGCTGGGAGCGCACACACCTAAAGCATTTTGCTCCCCCCAGCAGTGAGGTGTCTCACTCTGTGGGAGATATGGAGATGAAACCGGGGAGTGGTGCCTGGGTCTTAGCCCCGTCAGCATGGTCCCTATTGGTTGGTTCATATTTCCGTCTCTCTGAGGCCCAACCCCTTTAGGGGCCATCCTACAGCACTGTACCAGCCTGATTGGTCCATACAGTGGAGCCCCCATCTCCTGATTGGCTCCGCAAAGACAGTCTCTTTGTCGACTGGTCAGCACCCCATTTTCTATGCTTTCAGAAGGGGGATGGAAAAGGATGTAAGCCAAGATAGATCAGAGCTCCACAGTTCTTGGGTAGTCTTTGTGTCGAGAGACAACCTGTTCCGAGAATTGTGGACCCAGGGGTGGTCCCTCCTTGTCATTTGAGCTCAGACAGATCAAAGCGGAGACATTTAGTGAAAGCTCGAATTGTCAGCATTCTTCACCTAGTGAGCTAGGAGTCCCCATGTATGCCCCGCTGGTGAGTTATTACTGTACTCTGCTTTGTGTGGTTTTACTGTTGGCTTCAGGCAAATAAACTTTGTGTTATTTAACTGTTGTGTTCTGCCGGTTGCTTTGCCATCCCTGTTAGTCTTGTCAACCGCATATCGTGACAACTATCCCATTAAACATTACATATATTGCAATTCTATATACAGATGCAGCGCCCATTATTCGAACATTTCACGGAGCCGTTTTTGTGTGCTCTGCTGTATTACACTCGACATTCACGCCGCATTCACGCCGCCAATCACACCAGGCACCCCAGTGTTTACCGCAGTTGATCTGTTTTAATTTAATGGTTTCGGATTTCTTTGGGTGCAATTCTTCGCGTATCCGCCTGGTGTCATAAATTAATGAATTGCAATGTGTACAGTTCTGTGCTACTGTGTCAATTTGCAGGTGTTTAAAAAACAGATAAAAACCAAGTCTACTGTACCACAGTGGTCCATTGTGAATCGACCTTGGTCCTTGAAGACGCTGAAGACTTTAAAATTTAGGCGTTTCATAATAAAAACTTCTAAAACACAATGCTTTGGGCTTTTTTCTACATTCCTATCCTTGCACAATTGCTGACTGGACTGGACACCATGTGTATACCGTACACGTATAAAAAACCTGACTGTAGTTATGCATTTTTAATATTTTCTGCAATTAATGCTGCAACTGATAAGATGACGACTGTAACAGAAATAGATGAATATTTCATTTGGAACTATGATTTTTACAAATTTTCACCTGACGTTCGTGGGTGGAAGCATTCGATAAGGCAAACCTTAACTAACGATAAGTGGGGTTTTGTTTGCATTGCTCCTCCTGCCGGAGATAGAAGAGGGTATTGGGGTGTGGTTTCAGATTTTTACAGTATGTTTGATCATGGCAATTTCAAAAGGAGAAAGGTCGGGTTGAATCCATATAAAATTCATCAAACCTAATCCAGCAATGTGCCAGCGCCGGCACAGGCACCAGCACCGGCTTACAATAACAGTCCGACCGTCAGTGAAAACCTGGTGAACGGCAATCCTTGCTATCTGTCCCCGCCGGAATACCTGCAAAATTTACAGCCTGAGCCTGATTTCCCGTACAGGTACCAGCAAGCTTACGTGTAATGAAAAGATTTCCAGCTTCATCAGCTGTCAGCTAAAGGTGTAGCAGGCCAGCTGTCACCTGTCAACTATAATGCAGACTAAAGGAGTGACAGTGGCTCATCTCCACCCGGTTGGCAATGTTTATAATGTACTACAGTATACTGTATTACACTATACAGTACAGTATTAAGTTTAAAGCTGCAGTTCAAGCTGCCGTGTTTAAAAAAATATATTCTATTTTTTTAAAACAATATGTGCATCAATACAATATGCACACAGACAAGTGATTAGTTACAGTACAGTAAGCTGCAGATCGGTCTGTTCTCCTGTAATCAATCGCTTTGCTCAGGGTTATTTAATTTAATTCAATTCATGCACAATTCTTGCACAGCATTATTGAAAATGTAGTCCTGCAATATGATTGACTGAGCAGTTACTACAGTAGATACAATTGGTGGACAGCTAAGGAGAGGGAGGGGCTCAAGAGCCAGAGCCTATCAGACGTTTGTTCTCATCATACAGACACACATTTGGATATTGCTTGAACTGCTGCTTTAATTCCCAAGGACGCGACTTGACGCATGCGCAATACCGGAAATAATAGCATCTTTTTTTATCCTGTACAATAAAATTGTTCCTTCTTTAAATTCATCAGAATCATTTGAACCCGACCACACCCAAATAAAAATCACAGTATGCCACTTCATAAAGTACAGTATACAGATAAAGTATCAAAAACATGGGTCACATGATAGTTTATTAAAATCAGTCCTTCAATAGGCCCATGCCTGGGAGTCTGCCGTGCGCTTCAGTGTATCAACACAGGTCTAGGAGAATCAGACACTGGAGAGATACGAGGGAGCTATGCAGGGCCACAGAATCAACCGGTGCAGGGGGATAGCAATATTACCTCACCTGCTCCTCCGGTTTGGGACCCACTCTCCTCGCCTGCTCCTGCGTGCCACCGTCGGTATGAATCAGGAAAATGGTGAAGAATCGGCGCAACTGCGCATGTCTGAAAAAAGGCTCCCGGATGTCTCTTCAATAAGCTTTATTAAACACACACCAGGGCTACACCAGCATCTCCCCCTCAACGCGTTTCACCCTTACACAGAGGGCTTCGTCTCCGAGACGAAGCCCTCTGTGTAAGGGTGAAACGCGTTGAGGGGGAGATGCTGGTGTAGCCCTGGTGTGTGTTTAATAAAGCTTATTGAAGAGACATCCGGGAGCCTTTTTTCAGACATGCGCAGTTGCGCCGATTCTTCACCATTTTCCTTTTTCTTCAATAGGCCCATGTGTCAAGAAAAAAAAAGGGATGTCTCTTCTTTTTTTTTTTCAGACTTGAAATTCACATTGAATGTGGAGTCATTCTCGCCAAATCCCCAAGAAGGATTTACAGTATCACACTCATCCGGGTGTGCAGGATTATACCTGTACCTGTAGTTCAAAGACATACACGCATGCGCATAAATGTGATGACACGCATATGCGTTTCAATACGGTTCGAATTAGACATACACGCATGCGCGGAAAAAATATTTTACATTCGGAAGAAGCAACATTGTATTTTTTATTACTCCTTTTCCCTTTATTATCCTGTTTAAATACAACACTTAATTCGTACAAAATACTTTTGTTATGTGTGCTCATATTTTTTATCTTCTACAGTTAGAGGATTTGTGTAGGCTAAGGAGCCTCAGGAAGGACTTCTTTCCCATGTACACTATACAGTATGAACTCATACCATTAATATTAAAATTACAATTACAGTACACACACACACACTTGAAGTACTGTACGGCAATAAAAGACAGGTTTACTGTAATTGCTATTAGATTTTTAAGACAACAACTTGCGATCGCCCACTTGAGTTTCGACGGGATTGCAGACAACGCTAAAATGCCATTTTCTGCGCTCGATAAAAACACATGCGTCTTAAGGTGGTATGGTTGGAAGAAATCACGCGCCATGACATGGGTATTCCGAGGAAGTGTTCAAATAACGGACGCTGCATCTGTATGTGGTTACACTTTGTATTCCTTTCTCCACAGGGGCATTACAAATCATATTTGTATTACCACGTGTATTACTGCTGTGAAGCGCTATGTACATTAATGGCGCTATATAAATAAAGACATACAATACAATATTTGTAGGTCTTAAAACAAGCTGACCATTCCTCCACACCCAGTTCAGAACACAAGTCATTATAGGATCCTTGGTAGTCCTTGTTGCAACCTGCTCAGCTTGAAGAGGTGGTTCAAGAAAGGATTCCAACATAAACACTTTCATTGGGAGTGGAATTGCATAATCAGGTATCTGTAAAGGCAGGTGGAAATGCATCACAGGTAAGTCTCATTAGCTTTTCTTTGTCGTAATGGATGAGCACAGAGCCAGATGTCAGCTAGTTCAAAACAACATCTCTGAACCTCATTGTTCTTTGTCACAGACAGAGAATGAGGTAAAAATGCTTTCCCACTTTCAGAATAAGGCAACATCTAGATTTCTTGATGCTAGAGATTGATAAGCATTTTCAGAGTACCCTTGATTCCAACCTTTAGCCTTTGTCTGCAGATATGGCCTTTTGTTCTACAGTATTCACAAATGTATGCTGTTTTAGTAGCTACTGCCTTAGTAGCTAATTTCCTGGGAGCCATTGATTGTCATTGAGGCTACCTAAGCCGTCAATAGGGCCTAGGTAGCCACATTGGCAATCAATGAACACCCTAAATAAATAAATAAATAAAGGTATTTCTTACCCCTGCCGGGATGAAGTCTGTCCTCCTCATCCTCAGGAGCACCAGCAGATAATTCCAATAAAGGGCTGATGCAAAGCCAATTTTTAAAAAGCAATGCCCGATGACACAAATATAAACAAACAAAATTTCCAATAAACAATAAATCTAGTCTAGAAGCAATGGATCCTCCGTTGATTGAAGAGCCGTCTCAGGTGAGTAGATTGTTGCTTTAAAGAATAGTTGACCCGTGGGCTACTAAGGGATTTATGTACTGTAAAGTATTTTAATTACTATTTTATCATCTATTTCATGTTGTTTTAACTTATCTTGCCTTTGTATATAATGGCCAATATATTGGCCATTATATACATAGGAATGACAGGGCTAATGTTAGTCTAGACTAGGTGACTGGGACCAAGGCATTGAAACTGAAGAGAGATACTGGCACCCCCTATGGAGTTAAGTCTCTCAGGAAGTAGGGTTTACTAAGACACAGGTTACACTAGCCAGACACAGTGAGTAGAATATACAGTATTTTAAGTTTATTATATGGGGAAACAACAACAGGGATTCCAATACCAAGGACAGATATAAAATACAGGAGAATGGCATGGGTGCAAAGACTCACAGAAACAGTGTGATCACAGTCCTTGTGATGGCATTGAATGATGAGCTTCAATAGTCCACCGATCCCACCCCCAGTCTTCGGGTAACTTCCCACCTGTTCCGTTGAACAAAACACTGGGACGTGGCTACATGAGGGGAGTGAGAGGAAGGGTGAGAAATATATGGGAGGAGGGAGAGAAATACATGGAAGTAGGGAGAGAAATACATGGAAGGAGGGAGAGAAATACATGGGAGGAGGGAGAGAAATACATGGGAAGAGGGAGAGAAATACATGGGGGGAGTGGGAGGAGGGAGAGAAATACATGGAAGGAGGGAGAGAAATACATGCGGGGAGTGGGAGGAGGGAGAGAAATACATGGAAGGAGGGAGAGAAATACATGGGAGGAAGGAGAGAAATACATGGGGGAAGGGAGAGAAATACATGGAAGGAGGGAGAGAAATACATGGGGGGAGTCAAGATGTGTGATCACGGTTGTGTGTGAGGGAGGGAGGTGCTCGCAAGGCTGCTGACACCGTGGAAATGTTTTATTTTATTTATTTAGGGGGCCCTTGAAAGTTTTTTGCAGGGGGGCCCAAAAAATGTAGTTATGACACTGAATGAAAGAATACTTGTGAATCAGCACACAATATACAATAGGGCATTAGATAATGAATACTAAATAATCAAACAAATAAAAGCAGCTGCTCATTAATTTGTCATACATTTTTAATTAATCATTACATTGATTAAAACCTACATACTGTAATCTCACGGAATACATTTTCAAGGAAGGACCCCTCCTTTTGTCTGATTGTATTGTATGTCTTTATTTATATAGCGCCATTAATGTACATAGCGCTTCACAGTAGTAATACATGTGGTAATCGAATAAATAACAGATAATATAAATAACAGATCATGGGAATAAGTGCTTTAGACAAACATAACATTAAGGAAGAAGAGTCCCTGCCCCGAGGAGCTTACAATCTAATTGGTAGGTAGGGAGAACGTACAGAGACAGTAGGAGGGAGTTCTGGTAAGTGCGTCTGCAGGGGGCCAAGCTTTATGTATCATGTGTTCAGAATGTTCACAGTGCTATTCGTATGCTTCTTTAAGAAAGTGTGTCTTAAGGTGGGTCTTAAAGGTGGATAGAGAGGGTGCTAGTCGGGTACTGAGGGGAAGGGCATTCCAGAGGTGTGGGGCAGTCAGTGAAAAATGTTTAAGGTGGGAGAGGGCTTTAGATAAAAAGGGGGTAGAAAGAAGACATCCTTGAGCAGAACGCAAGAGTCGGGGTGGTGCATAGCGAGAAATTAGGGCTGAGATGTAAGGAGGGGCAGAAGAGTGTAAAGCTTTAAAAGTGAGGAGAAGAATGGAGTGTGAGATGCGGGATTTGATTGGAAGCCAGGAGAGGGATTTCAGGAGGGGAGATGCTGAGACAGGTTTGGAAGGAAGTATGAGGAACTCTGTTTTAGCCATGTTGAGTTTAAGGCGACGGAGGGCCATCCTAGATGATATAGCAGAGAGACATTCAGAAACTTTGGTCTGTATAGCAGGTGTAAGGTCAGGTGTTGAAAAGTATATTTGTGTGTCGTCAGCATAGAGGTGATATTTAAACCCAAAAGATGTTATTAGGTGACCTAGAGAGAGTGTGTACAGAGAAAAGAGAAGAGGTCCCAGGACAGAGCCCTGGGGTACCCCACAGAGAGATCAATAGAGGAGGAGGTATTAGCAGAAGAGACACTGAAAGTACGATGGGAGAAGTAGGATGAGATCCAGGATAGAGCTTTGTTCCGAATACCAAGAGTATGGAGAATGTGAAGGAGAAGAGGGTGGTCCACGGTGTCAAATGCTGCAGAGAGGTCGAGTAATATGAGCAGAGTGTAATGACCTCTGTCTTTGGCAGCATGGAGGTCGTCAGTTATTTTAGTGAGGGCTGTTTCCGTGGAGTGAGCAGTGCGGAAGCCAGATTGTAGAGGGTCTAGGAGAGAATAGGTGTTGAGAAAATGGAGCAAGCGAGAGAATACAAGACGTTCAAGGAGTTTAGAGGCAAAAGGCAGGAGGGAGACAGGTCGATAGTTAGAAAGACAGGTAGGGTCAAGCTTGCTGTTTTTGAGTAATGGTATGACTGTTGCATGTTTGAAGGAGGATGGAAAGGTTCCAGAGCAGAGGGAGGAGTTAAAAATGTGTGTGAGCGTAGGGATTATAGTAGGAGCAAGAGGTTTTAGGAGATGGGAGGGAATAGGGTCAAGAGGGCAAGTGGTAGAGGGAGAAGTGGCGATCAACAGCGACACATCCTCCTCTGAGACAGTGGAAAAAGAGTCAAGGAAGGCAGGAGGAGAGTTAGGAAGAGGTGTAGGATGGGAAGAAGAAACAGAGGGGATGCAAAACAATTAATAGCTTCTATCAACTCTTAAAACTGTATGTTAATTTCAGAGTCAATTGCATTATGATTCATCTATACTTGATGAATCAATATTAACAATGATGCATAAGCAGTCAGAATCATTACACAATTCAATTAGCGTTAGCAATACAATTTAAATTGCAGGCATTTCAACATCTTCATCAATAATATTTTTTTTCCTATTGGAATATTGCTTGCTTATTCTCATTTGTAATGTAGGATACATTATTTAAGTACTATCTCTCAACCACATTTTTAGCCCTTATTTAAAGTACAAGCATTATGTGGGTAGCAGCTGCTCTAAGATAGGTGCTGATAACCAACTCTTAAGAGTGTTATCATCAATTACATTTTACTCACTGTAAAGTTTCTGATTATGTGCCAAGATTTACCTTTTGTTGTTTATGAAGAAATAATAGGGATGTAGAGATAGCGTACTGTAAGAATGTTTACATAAATTGTGAGGCCACTCAGCAGAAAGGAATATATGTGTGATCTTGCAGTGGGATTTTACACACATGCCTATTACAATCATGTACATGACTGTCTGTTACGGTGTAGGTATACATATGACAAGCATGACAATCAACGATATGCTTAGTTACATTCATCTCTTTAAGTCAGTGTCACTTCATTAGGTAGTGAACTAATAAAGTCACAGACTTCTATAAAAGTGAAAGTGATTTTTAGGAAATTCTATACTGCCAGCAATAGGATGAAAGTCAGCCACTCCACACCAATTTATTGAAAATGTCTTAATAAAACTATTGTTTGACTTTTGTTAAAGGGGTGCCCATTATTCTGGAACCTCCACATCTTCTCCCCCCCTCCAAAGACCCATAACCAATTAAAGAAGCTATACTAATTTCAGAGGAAATGGACACAGTTTTAATAATAACCAACCAATTATAACCAGCATGTATTATAACAAACCAGGACAGGCTTTCCAGGCTAGCCTACAGTTAACTTCACTTTTCTTCACTAGTCTACAGATAACTGAGTTTATAGATTACTCTCTCTTCCCTTCCCCCCCCCCCACCCCAGTCTCCAGAACTTCACCAAGCCGACCATGTGGATTCAGCCAAAGGGGGACCCCTGAGGCTATGTGAAAATGAGGACGCTCTTTGAGCCAGCTGAGACAACCAAGTCCGGAGTCCCTCCCCACGTCTAACTTGGTACTTATGGGTTAGGTCCCCAACACAACTTGAATACAAGTCATACTAGCCTGCCTGCAGAGCCCTACCCGAAGACACCTAAATTAACCACTTAAACCATGGCCCTAGGGGCTAGCCACATGGGCAAATTCATGGTCCCTTTTACTTAAATTCCCCAGGGACTACTTGGCCTTGTAACCTGCTAGAGGGGCTGCCCATTATGTCAAAACCTACCCATCTTCCCCCTGAAGGCCTAAAACACAATAAAGATGTTACGTCAATTTGGGAAGAAATGAGATTGGCTTAAATTGTGAGCAAACCATAAAAACCAACAGTTAAAGCAAAACATAGTAGCTTGTCGGGCCAGCCAATAAGGGGACCCTGGGGCCATTCAAAGAGGAGTTATATGTAGGGAACACCTGCTCAAAACTGTACAGTGACGTGTAATAAAGGCCAGAGGCGTGCTGTCAGGAAATGTGAACTGAACAATACTATACTGTATACAAAAAATCCTTATTGATTCACTCAAGAGCTACCTCTGAATAAAACTTAACATGTATTAGAACTACAAAATAAAATAATAAAACAGTGCAGGAATCAAACTAAGTTAAATTAAAAGAGAAATGCAAATTTCTCAACTAGAGCTGACCTATGCTCAGTGAATACTGAGGGACCACTACGGTCGCCTGGACGCTGTGAATATGAGTAAGTGCTAACACACATGCTAAACCATTCAAATACATAGCCTCTCTGTATCTGGGCTTGAGATCTACAAAGTGAATACAAGACTACCGGCAGTCTAGCATTCACTACAAAGATCTCAAAGCCCAGGCACACAGGGGGTATTTATTTGAATAAATTATATTCAAACAAATATAAAGAGTAATCCCCTATCATAACTAATGATCATCCCTGTCTTTAAATGCCTTCAAGAAAGCCACTTGACTGAAAGAAAATGTCTTTTTAACTTCTGTTAAATACAGGTATAATTGATTAAGCTTTGTCTAGGATTATTCAGTCTAGGCTATCAGAGAGAAAACTTTAGGTAAATAGTATCGTTAGTAGTTTGAAGTTGTTGTAGCATAATATTATAGTTTACTGACAAATTCACACTAGCTAGCTGTCTTCAAGCAGTGCTGAGGTGCAGCTAAAAGTAACAATTGTAACTCTTGTAGCAATTCAGCTACTAGTGAATACGGTGTCTAACAAAGTATCTTCTATTCCCTTCTTAGTAATTCCCCCCCCCCCCCCCAAAGTGGCATCTGACATCACTTGAAATCATGTGATCCTGCGTCACTATGGGTAGCGATGGGGTCAATGCAGCAGAAATGCTTCTGGCGAATAAAGGGAAGCACCTGCCTCTTGGCTTCCCCTTATAAGCCCTCTTCCTTTTACACATTTTAAAATCCCCTCCCTCCCTACCCCCCTCTAGCCTTATAACTCACTTCCGTTACCCTGAAGTCATGGGCCCCTTTATTGGGTGACCAGATTTTCTAAAGTCGAAACAGAGATAAACAAAAGTATTTATAAAACAATTGACATGACTTAAAAATAAATACTATAATGATATATTTTTAATAGCGTCCCCATTTATGCTGTATTATTTCATGTTGTTCTCTTTATTCATACCAACATCTTCTCAACACACCATCATTCACCCACCTACCACCCACAGAAAACAGGGATACTCACAATTTCACAAGCCTACAGTATGCAGAGTCAGGGCCGCCAACAGCGGGGGACAGAGGGTACTGCCTGGTCGCCCCCGGGCCCCCTGCACGGCCGTGCCCCTCGATAAATCCCATCGCCCGGTCACCACGGGGTGACAGGATTTAGCGCGCTCGCGATGGGCCCGGCAGCGCGCGCTTCTCTGCAAAGGGAAGAGAAAAAAACCTCCCCCCTCTCCTGATTGGCTGGCGCGTGTTGGCACGTTGCCAGGAATTTTTTTGGGCCCGCAGCAAGCTCTATACGAGCTTGCAAAGCAAGGCCCGCCTCTTCCTGCATGAAGCAAGTAGTGAGTACTGCTTCATGCCTCTCTTACTTCCCCCTTGCCCCCCTGCTCCGATTTCCCCCCCCTGCTCCGATCCCCCCGGTTCCGATTCCCCCCCTGCTCCGATTCTCCCTCCTGGCTCGGATTCACCCCCTTGCTCCGATTCACCCCCCGTTCCGATTTCCCCCGTGTGTATGTGAGAGTGTCTGAGTGTGTTTGTGTGTCTGATTGTGTTTGTGTGTGTGTCTGAGTGTGTGTGTGTGTGTGTGTGTGTGTGTGTGTGTGTGTGTGTGTGTGTGTGTGTGTGTGTGTGTGTGTGTGTGTGTGTGTGTGTGTGTGTGTTTGAGAATGTGTGTGTGAGTGTGTCTGAGAGAGAGTGTGTGTCTAGGAGAGTGAGAGTGTCTGAGACCGAGTGAGAGTGTCTGAGAGAGAGAGAGAGAGAGTCTGAGAGAGAGTCTGAGAGAGAGAGTCAGAGAGAGAATCAGAGAGAGAGAGTCAGAGAGAGAGAGAGAGAGAGAGAGAGTCAGGGAGAGAGAGTCAGAGAGAGAGAGTCAGAGAGAGAGAGTCAGAGAGAGTGAGTGTCTGAGAGAGAGTGTCTGAGAGAGAGTGTCTGAGAGAGAGTGTCTGAGAGAGAGTGTCTGAGAGAGAGTGTCTGAGAGAGAGTGTCAGAGAGAGAGTGTCAGAGAGAGAGTGTCAGAGAGAGAGTGTCAGAGAGAGAGAGTGTCAGAGTGTCTGAGAGAGAGTGTCTGAGAGAGAGTGTCTGAGAGAGAGTCAGAGAGAGATAGTGTCTGAGAGAGAGAAAGAGTCAGAGAGAGAGAGAGGGAGAGAGTCAGAGAGAGAGAGGGAGAGTGTCTGAGAGAGAGAGGGAGAGTGTCTGAGAGAGAGAGGGAGAGTGTCTGAGAGAGAGAGAGAGTGTCTGAGAGGGAGAGTGTCTGAGAGGGAGTGTGTGTGTGCGTGTCTGTGAATAAATACAGACATCAAACCACAGTCAGTCATAGTCACCCACCCACTTGTCAGTCAATCACCCAAGTGTCACCCAGTCACCCACCCAAGTATCACCCAGTCACCCACCCAAGTGTCAGTAAGTCACACACCCAAGTGTTAGTCACCCACCCAAGTGTCAGTCAGGCACCCACGAGTCAGTCACCCACCCACCCCGTCACCCACCCACCCCCACACCCACTCTGTCTCTCTTTCACCCACACTCTCTCTGTCTTATCTTAACTGACCTATACCTACACCAAAATAACCTATACTGCTTTCTTTCAGATCTTACTCTCAAGCTTCACACAGGAGATATCAGAATCCCCCCTTGGCCTCGACCAGGGTTTTTGCTGGCGTGCGGAGGCGCGCTGAGGCTCAGGGAAAGTGGGTGCTTTCCCTGGCCTTAGACAGCGCGCCGTCCGGGGGCTTGTCAGCAGGCAGGCCAGTGACATCACGGAGCTGGTTCGCCCTGCGCTCCGGTGAGCGCTGAAATTTAAAATTCTACTAAGACCTACGCTTCCGCGCGCTTGCGGAAGCGTAGGCGAGCCCCTACTAAAGCCGCTCTCATTGCGGCTGTAGGGGCTCACAGGTAAGTACAAGCGTGCCTCAGCACGGGTCAGCGCGTAAGCGCTGACCATGCCCGAGGCCTTACCCAGAAGAAAGGTAGGGAACACTCCAGTCCCACACTGAATCCCCCCCAGGTCTTTTGTCGCATAGGATGTAGCATTGGGTATCTTTGTCTTTTGTTGAAAATATTAAAATAAACAGATTGCATTGTAATGTTTTTTTATCAACAAGAAAAAAAGTTAAGTAAAAGTTGCGCGCTTAATTTTTTTTTCCGCGGTAGGTGCGCTATGTGTGTGTGTGGGGGGGGGGGGGGAGTGGGCATGCTCCTTTCATTTATCCTGGGCCCCATGATTTCTACAGGCTCGCAACACTCACAATATTGTGTATCTCACAAGCAATACTCACAGCACAGTGCATCACTGCATTACATATAGATACTTGTCATTCAAGTTTGCCAATAGATTTTACATGTTTACTCTTTGATATGATTGATCAGATAAAAATATGCAGTGTCGATTTTTATGGTTTTAAGTTTTAAGTGAATCCAAAGAGGAAAAAGCTAAAAACTGGGACATTAGAACGAGTTTGAGACAATTGTCGGGACACTGTGACATTTAATGAAAATCTGGGACTGTCCCGGCTAAACCGGGACATATGGTCCCTGTACTCCTTTACTTAAATTCCCTAGGGGCTAATTTAAGTCCACATGAACTGTTGTTCCAGCAAATATAACTATTTTACTAATGCAAGTCAAGCTTTACACGTTTGCATGAGAGTGAAAGCTTGAGGTTTCGCGTGTCCATATTTACATTCCAGCTTGTGCTTTCAGGGTCAGTTTTTAGTTTTTTTTTTAAATGGTCTCATGCACAGGAAGGGGGAAGCTGTGGAATGCAAAATATTAGTTTAATAGCTTTGCAAAGCAAAACCATATAGGTATAGGAATAGTAATAGCTGTGGTGGTAATGTAACTTAAATATAAACTGCAAACAGTGTGTATTTATAAATAAATATGTACAGCATGTATTGTATATTTGCAAATATACACTCTATAAACACTTCATCTGTGTAAACTAAAACTACATGATAAAATTGCAGGGGATTGCATTGCCATAATATATTTAAATTCTGTTGTGGTTTCTCGCTCAGTCCAAATATATACACACACACACACACACACACATTTCACATTTCACATACTTCAAACCTAAAATTTTATTAGATCTTAATCTAAGTCCTAATAATAGACAAAGAAAACTTGATGATGCAGTGGTTTCTTCCTGGCTATCCTTCCATGAACACCACTCTTATTCAGTCTATTTCTGATAGTTGAGTCATGAACACCCACATTAGCCAAGGCGAAAGTGGACTGCAGATCCTTGGATGTCACTCTGGGGTTCTTTGTGACTTCCTGGATGATTTGCCGGGTTGTTCCTAGAGCGATTTTGGTAGGAAGACTGCTCGTGGGTAGAGTGACTGTGGTCTTTAACTTTCTCCATTTGTCCGACAATGGTTTGGTAGAGCCCCAAATCCTTAGAAACAGTTTTGGTCACTGAGCATCAATAACTGCTTTTGTGAAGTCCTCCGAGATTTATTTTGATCGTGGCATGACTTGTTTCCACACACAACTGGTAAAGGCCAAACTCACAAAGTTTTTGATCTTTTTAAAGGGTGGAGCTTCCCAAACTCACCCCTGAACATCTACCTAATTATTTAAACACCGGATGCTAATTACCACCTTTAATTTAGCTGACAAAATGCGGGTTTCACTTACTTTTTCACAAACCCTGACTAAATTACTGATTGTTTGCCTAATTCATACATCATTTTGTTTTAAAAGATATCGAATTGGTTTCTATAAACCCTATTGGAGATTTAAGAAAAGACTGGTTTTGATTTAAGAAGGTTATCATGGAAAAACTATGGCATTTCCGTAATTATCACTGTGGTTCACAAACGTTTTCTCGCCACTGTACAGGGCCGGCCTTAGAGCAAGGCGAGCAAGGTGGTGGACTTGGGCCCCGTGCCTTTGGGGGCCCAGCACTCCCTCCTCTCCCCCTTCCTGTTGGCGTCGGGATCCAAATTTTGCCCGACAGGAGGGGAGAGAGCTGGAGGAGGGAGCTGGGGAGTCCCCGAACTGGGGCTGGACTGCACCGATGCTCACCCGGAAGTAGGGATAGGGGAAGTGTGTGTAGCTGGGGGAGGGGGAGGGAGGTAGTGTGTGAGTACGTACATGTGTATATAGCTGGGGGAGGTCTTACCTTATGAAGAGCGGCCTTTCTTCTGCAGCATCGCATTGTCATGGAAACGCGCCACATTGCCATGACAATGCGACGTCGTTACGTCATGATGTCATGACGCTGCAGGAGGAATGCCCCGCTGCCGGCATGCCGCTTTTGGCAAGGCCGGCCCTGTTATATATATATACTGTATATAATATGAAAAAGAGAAGCGTGTGCCACATTGCATAAATCTGGGTATAAAAAGAACAAGCATGTTTGAAAGATATATATTCTCACAATATAGGTAGGAGGGAGAGAGGGAGAGAGAGTTTGTTGCTGGAGAGGATGGCAGGGAGCCCCATAGCCGCCAAGGGAATAATATAGGAGAATCTATATTCTCACTGCCACACTCATACAGAAGGATTCATTATCACAAAATCATTTTTTAATTCTTTAAGCATGTTACCTTCTATCTTTCTTTCTTTCTTTCTCAGTGACAGAGAAAAATGCACTGCATTATAAATACTACTAGCTTAATAATAAAGAGAAGTAGATAACTTGTTAAGAAATATATAGGTTTTATATCTTCCAAGTCTTTTGTTGCTGGTGCCAGCTTGAGAGGATGGCAAGGAGACACAAAGCCACCAAGGGAATAATGTAGAAATGCATTTTTCTCTGTCATCGCGTCATAAAAAAACAAAGTAACATGTTGAGAACGTGTAAAATCCAATAAAGTGCCCATTTCTCCTTCCTAGATGAAAATAATATCTTCTATAAACTGTTTGCATCGAATTTACATTTATTTTGTTTGCTTATACACCAATTATCTCAGTAACTTATCAATAGATTGGGAAAAGATAAGGAAAATGTTGTCCCCATCGCTCCGCAGCATTTCTGTAAAAGCATTTCAGTGGTAGATTTCAAAAAAGTGTATTGAAATAAGATCGACATTTCGATCCCGTGGAGGGATCTTCTTCAGGGGGTTGTCCAGTGAAGCCTCTGCCATAAGTGACTTTATGCCAGATACCCTAGTGCACCAATCACCATACAGTAAATCAATATAAAAAATCAATTGTGTGCGCGTGATGTACCTCCTGATGTGTCACATTGGCAGCCGGCGGTCATTTTGAATCAGCCGTCAGAAAGGTAAACACTCGGGAAGCGCATCAGCTGTTTGTATTACAGTGGACTGAAGAAAGCGTCCACGGTCGTCATAGCAATGCATCTGCGCATGCGCACTCTGAAAACCTGCTGTGCAGCACGGGCATCCCCATCTGCGGAGAGGAAACAGAGAACTACACCTGCAGACCGAATCGAGCCAGGAAAGTGGGGGAACGGTGAATAGACAGTGAGGGAATATAATTAGGTAAAGTGGAGGAATAGCGAATGTCTATTGAAAGAGAGCAGATCAATGGGCCGAAAAATGCATAGTATTCAACTGTGATGCACAACAATACACAGTATAGCAGAAGCCAAGAACAGATCAACATATATCATCATGTTATTTACAAGTCATAATGTTCTGAATAAATGGTGTTAAAAAACGACTCAATCCTTGATGAATTTACAAAAAAGCATCTAAAGTTGATGTCCTCATTAAGGCCTCTGGGTGACATGGTGCTGAGTTTATATATCATTTTCACCTCCAGTTGCAATAAGAGTTTATTCCTATCCCTCCCCTGGTGGGGACATGTGCCTGTAAATAGGCATACACCGGAAGGTCGCAAAGCTGTGCTTCATTTCTTTGAAATGTCTTACCATTGGTAAATGCTTCAGATCATCACCCCCATCTGCGCCAACCAGAGCTTTTCTAATTGTGGATCTGTACATATACATCTGTATATACACAGTATATATATATATATATATATATATATATATATATATATATATATATATATATATATATATATACAGTGGTTGACAAATCACCAAAAAATCTACTCGCCACACAAAAAAATCTACTCGCCACCTAGTACCAAACGTGTGCTGCTTGGGCCAATATTTACTCGCCCGGTGGTTAAATCAACTCGCCCGGGGCGAGAAAATGTATAGGTTTGTCGAACACTGTATATATATATATATATATATATATATATATATATATATATATACACATACACACACACACACACACACACACACACACACACCGCAAGGGGGTCTTTGTTTCAGTCTATCTCGCAATACATAGATTTTCATTTACAGACAATGGTGATTAAGATGCACTCTTATGTTTGTGACACAACAGATTTCATAAAGAAATTGGCCAAATCAACATCTGATCTCAACAAGGCCATACTGGTTAGCCTGGATGTCTCTAGTTTATACACTAATATACCACATCAGGAGGGAATGGACACCATTAGGCACCAATTTAGTGAATTTTCTGGCCATGTTGGACCACCCCCTGAATTTATTCTACTGCTTATAGAAACCATCCTACATAAAAACATTTTCAGGTTTGAACGATCGTTTTACCTACAACTGACGGGGACGGCGATGGGGTCCAACATGGCGCCGTCATACGATCATTTATTCATATAGAGAATTCTTAGTGTGGAACATGCGCTCTAATGCCGGATCCGTTAAGTATATATAATTATGTACATCAGCGATCAATCCACATCACTGATTAAGGGGTAAATGTAATCTTGAAACAAGAATTCTGTGGTGTGGTATCCTTAAAAGGGGCCTATATTCCCTGAAGGGACTGGGCAAGGGGATGAATATCCACCGCTAAGAACCTCATTGGGATGGACCCTGGAACACTATTGAACCACAAAGAATATCATCGTATTGAATCATATTGAATGAAGATTCTTACTCACATTTCTGGAGTGTCCCCATCCTGTGCTGGTATATGAAGCTTGATGCCACTGGTAAAGAGTCAAGATCAGCATCCATAGAGGTGTAGCGCACAGCCAAGAGAGTGGCTGTGCGCTACACCTCTATGGATGCTGATAATTTATTCATGCATGATTATGAACAAATCCACCTGCTCAATGATGCTCCCCATGCAGACTGCATTCAACACTATACCCGCTTTATTGATGACATCTTCATGGTGTGAGTTGGCAGTGAAGAACAACTCCTCGAATACATATTGTACATTCACAGCATTTCGTCAACTATACGGTTTACATCTTGCTACAATAAAACGGAGATCACATTTCTCGATATATATACAGGATAACACTGTATACTAGGATTTTCAATAAACCCACAGGCAAGAGCACACTTCTGGATGCCAATAGCCATCACCCCCCACTTTTAAAGAAAGGACTTGCATAATCCCAATAGACGATACCGTTCTGTGGCTAACTAAATGCTTTTATTTTTGCGAGCTTTCGAGATATAGTGTGTGTGTGTGTGTGTGTGTGTGTGTGTGTGTGTGTGTGTGTGTGTGTGTGTGTGTGTGTGTGTGTGTGTGTGTGTGTGTGTGTGTGTGTGTGTGTGTGTGTGTGAAAATGAGGCACTCACAGGACTTTAAAAATAGGAAAACAATTTATTTAATGTCATTGTTAGGTTGAACCAAAACATTGACGATTAAATACATTATTCTTGCTTTTTATACAGCCCTGTGAGTGCCTGATTATTCGTTGACATTTATCCTTTTTTCATGAGCACCCAGGCAGCTTTCTCTCATATTGGCTGTGCCACGGTTTATATATATGTAGCCAGGTCACCTTTTTCCCCCGTCATCCTCCCAGGGAGCCTCCGTGGCCACGGACGCTGTCGGGTGCTGCCAGAGGCCAGCGGCAGACCCGCCGGCCATTCCGGAGGGTGGGGGCCGAGGAGGGAGCTCGCCGGAGTGCAGGAGAGTAGGGACAGGGATAGGAAGGTTGAGGCGGCCATTAGATGTTCGCGCATGCGCAGGAAAGGCGCGCACGCAGCCCCTATGTGTTTTTAGGCTCCATGGGACTACAACTCCCATGGGGCATAGCGAGACAGGCACCAGGTGTCTAAAAGGAGCCAATAGGGCTGCAGGATTGCGCTGGAGGAAAGGATACATTTCGCACGCTTGCACCACGCTTGGCAGTCAGAGACCGGAGCAGCCCAGGGAAGGAGGTAGGGTACAGGAGTCGGGGACTCCCTGTACTAGGCCAGCACCCCCAGGGCCCCAGATAGCTCAGCTCCCCAGTAAGGTGAGTGTTGCCAGGGGCAGCCCTCAGGTTAGGGACCCTGCCATTTACATTAGTGGGAGCTGGGAAAGGAAGGTTACAGAGAGTTGGAGTCAGGGAGCTGTGAGGGAAGGAAGGGTGCGGGGAGCGAGTGCAGCTCCTGCCCCATATAGGTACCCACAACCCAGGTAGGCCCCAACTCCCCACTAGTTTAGTGGGTAAATGCTTAGGGAGGCCCAAGATAGGGACGCTGCCCTTAGTGTAGAGTGCTGCCTATTCAGAGTCACGGCTGTTAGTGCTGTGAGGTCTGACAGGCAGGCACCTTGTTGCGCAGCACATTGGCTGCAGCATCCAGTGAGCTACAGCTTGCTGCTGTAGGCACTGGGACTCGGTAAGTGTTATTAAGCATAGTCAGGCCGGGAAGGGTTTGGGGCAGGTTATTAACCCCTGTTAGGCCCCTAGGAGTTCTCCCCAAAGCCACTTTAGGTTGCGGTACTACAGGGACAGGCCCTAGGTTAGGGTTCCTGTCACGTTAGAGCCAAGGGTTAGTTAGGGACTCAGCGGATGCTGCTGTCCCTGTGAAGAGGTTCGGACCCACGTTGGGGTCCCCAGAGACTTTCATCAGAGTGAGACCGCCCTGGCGGTCTGCGTACAAAGGAGTTCGGTTGGAGGATCCGACGGATTCATCAGACGTCTGACCCTTTGTGAAGCCAGTTGCTGATCCGAGTACCGGAGTGCTCGGCAGGTACTATACAGTCATAAGTGCACCAACGGGCCCTTAGTGTAACTGTGACTGTGCAGTCACCCACGTTCTCTCCAAGAGTGCGGGACATTGGGTGGGATTCTCGGGACACTGGGTGGGATCACCTGGTGTTGGGGAAGCGTCCTGCGCGACGCAGTAGGTGTCTCCTCTAGAGAGGGACACAGGTTATATAAAGGTATTGCGTGATATGTTATATTGCTTGTTAGTAAAGTCACTCGTTAATATATATATTCCCGTGTATGTGATTATTGTATTGTCCTGCGAGGAACCACTCCCCCTCTGGTGGGAGCCATCGCAGGTGGAGGCGCTGAATTGAGTAAGTGGTTACCCCTAGTATAATTGCCCCAGGTTCCCCGTGGCGGAAGCTCAGCCCTCCTGCGAGCCAACAGGTAATGCACCACACCTATGGTAACACCGTATGTTCCTTGCACCCACATCAGATCTGCGATTGGGGGGGGGGGGGGGGGGAATACCCGTTACATATATATAATACATTTATATATATAAAACTTTAGGTTATATTATAATTAGGTGGGCAAATACTATACCAACATGACTTGTCTTACTACCAGTCTTGTGCATCATTAGGTTGTAAAATAAATTGTTCCTTCATATCATCTCTTCTGCATTCCTTTATCTGTAGCTCACTGATTTATATGCTGATGTATATGCTGAGATTTAACCTTCGCACAATACATCAAACATAGTTCTACCCACCATGTAATGTGATCCTCATTGAAACTCTATAGTACCTTACAATCTTTTAGGGTTGGAGTTACCAAGAATACTAAAGCATGTATAAAGCACAAAGATGAAATCACTGTTGTAATGATTCACTAAAAACAGTCACAGTAATCAAGAGGAGATTAAGAGTCAAAAAAGAAGAGCAAAGGATGGGTAAAAATCAACATGCATGAAACCAGCATCCCTTGCTTCACTGGACTTATTTAAACTCTTTGCACATAATATGACAAAACCTTTATCTATATATACAGAATAAAGAGTTGGGCTGTGCCCCAACCACTGACACTGTATGAGCTTGTGGAGATGGAGTGCGCCTAAAATAAAGTTATAGTGTGTGATGTTATTTGTGATGCATTGAGAAGGCTAAAGTGGGCTCATTCATGACATGCAGTGATCCTTTACATGATATTTGATATCTATGACAATATTCCTCCTCCCATTTATTGTGTAAAATCACTAATCTGTTCCTCACGGTTATTTTAAACGTTTGTATTTTATATGTAGGCTTATTATTGTTTATTATTTTACTATCCATAAACATATAAAAGGGGAAAAGGCTGGAGAGGATACATTGTGTTACTAAACAAGTTTCCATCACACCGACTAGCACGGCACAGATTGATTACTTGATTGCTCACAAACCTGTGATAATAAAGCACTTGTCTCAGGGAATCTGATAATTGCTCAGCACTCGACACATGATAATAACCTTACATTGAAGGAATGTTATCCTTCTATCTAGTATCTAGTGCTATCAAGAGTTTAAGGCTTTGGCCCCAGTCACTGCATGCACGCGTGCATCGGAACGCCTGGCGACACGTGCACCAGTTTAAGCCGCGATCTGCGGTCCGAGGGTTGCGATGGGACGCGTGTCTAGAGAAAAGCAGGGGGAGCAAAGCCAAGATTTTTGTCGGGGGCATGCCGGGGGCCTGGCCATGACGTCACATGGCTGGTTCGCCCTCATAGGCTGAAGCGCCGCTGTGACGTAGCCAGCGCTCGGCCGCCGGTCCAAAAGACAAGTTTCTTGTCTTTTGGCAAAGATGGTCGGGCATCGCACTTTCTGCAGGCGCACGCAGGCAGTGACTGGGGCGACCCCACCGAGGTCCATATCTTCTTTGCGCCACGTACGCGCGCACGCAGCCGCGAGCAGTTGGGACGAAGCCTAAAAGTGCAGCTCTATTAAGGAGATGAAATAAAAATAAGATTGTCTTCCTCAGAAAGATGAAATTACCCTCAAAGTGAAAATAGTGCTTGTTTGTAGTATTTGAAGGAAAATTGAATACAAAAGTGCATAATGAAACATACTTACAGTACTTAATAGATACCTCACTGACTGTTTTAGTACTGTAGAAAGGTGTCTATAAGGCCTAATGACACACGGCAGAGGTCTGTATGTATTTACAATGTAGAATGCAAATTGGAAGCTGAGGAACATGAAGAGGTGTCTGACATCCCTGTAGCAAAAGTTATTAAGGCTACGAAGTAAGAACATAAATGAATACAGTATTTAAAGGTGATCTCTTGGCTCAAGTCAAGTTCTTTAGCGTCATTCAGATCATTGAAACTCTGTCTAATGTCACTATATTTGTAATACGTCTTGGACATTTCCTGCCAGCGACAGGAATAAATGTCTTCTAAATATGTCAATTGTACACATAAAAACGTCCTTTTTTTTTTGTTACAAAGACCTGGTTCAAGCGGTAGTCACAATCAAAACACTATATGACAATAAAATGTTAGACATCAGGTTTACAATGGAAATACAAAGAACAGAACTAATCCCATTACACACGGCATTTGTTTACATTCAGTCTGAGTGCAACAAGCCAGCACACTGTAGTCATAATGATATGTAGTGTCACAGATTTCTAAAAGAAAAACAGATTATCGGGTAAAATAATACCCAGTAGGAGCAATAAAAACACAATGGATCTTAGTTGATACTAAATACATGTTTTCTTTCTTTAATCTGGTAATCACTGGGGTAATATTAAAGACCATAATATTTATTTTAGGAACAAAAAAAAAAAGTATCTAGTACTATCAAGAGTTTAAAGGTGCAGCTCTATTAAGGAGATGAAATACAAATAAGATTGTCTTCCTTAGAAACGTGTCTGTATTATTTGAAAGGGTGACAGGGAGTGCTGCGTCAGTATCACGTTTGTCCCACAATGTAAGCAAGTCTAATTTGGTAAACTAAGGGTGTCTAACCACCAGTAGTCATTGACGTCCAACAATATAGATTATAAACACTCATTTGTGTTTGCTGTATTTTAAAGTACCTTGCTCTGCTTGGCCTGACCTAAAAGTGCCAGTCAGAAAGTCGTCTAATGCAGGTGTGATCAGAAAAGTCTAGATGTGGACCCTCATTTCTGATGTACAGTAGAATCAAGCTGGAGCAGTGAGATATTTTATACAATAGGAATATTTGTCTTCACAGCATTGGATAGATGCCATACTTACTAAATGGGGCTATGCCATAAGGCATTTTGAAGTGTCTTACAGCTTAGCACTGCTTAGCAAATTTGTTCCCGAGTGTCTATACATAAAACCTTGCAGACTCAGCAGCCTATCTGTTTGTGGTGATAATCAATGCAAACAGTGTACAAGCAGTTTCAACAACAGCCTCTGTCTCAGTGTCAACACTGGCTATGCTGACCCTATAGTTTCTATTGGTGAGGCTCTCAAACTCTCTCAATATCCACCCCCTTGGACTATTATTTTGCCCTTCATCATTATTAGAATGTGACATAATATCTACTCCAGCATTCTGCTTAAAACGCACACTTCTTGAAAAGGGAATATCCTTTTTAGTTGAGCACAGTTTAGTATTCAGACATTTTTGTCTTTCGAGATTGTTTTTTCTTTCCAAATTTCCCACCTATCCTTTTGGTCTTGTTATGCGCAAGGAAAATATTAAACAATATGCAGATCAACATTTAACCAAGAAACTCTGAGAAAAAAACCCCCCATTGTTATTATCATGATTTTCATCAGCTTATTGTGAAATCATTTATTTAACCAGGATTAATTGCAGTTGATTCTGGAGTAATTAGCTGGCAGAGCAGTGACATATAGGCTCATGGTGTTAAATATCTGTATTCTTGTACTCTGCTAAAACATTAATAAATTGTTCTCATTAACTGAAGATGATGATCTTACTGAATGAATGAATTGGCTCATTAAATCAGAAAATAATGATATACGAACTAATAGGATGCCCTGCTCCACTCAATTTCTATTACAATATATGTGTGGAAGAGGGGTGCAACATAGGGAGTAATAGAGCATCCCATACACATCGAAATAACAGGACCCTACAAAGTGCACGCACAGAAAACCTCCTAATTATCAAATCAAACATAGTAAAATGTTATTGAATACCAAAACTCATCATAAAAACATATTCAAACTGAACAGAGCGCAAAATCGGTGATATTGCTTATGCAAGAAAAGCCTGGGTCATTATAAGTTAGTCATGGTACGTAAGAGCTATCAAGTATCTAATAGAGTATGTATCTATACAATCAACTAGATTGTAAGCTCTTCAGGGCATGAACTCCTTTTCCAAATGTTACTTTGATGTGTGAAGCACTTCTCCCCATTATGTGTTATATTATTATGTCACGTGTATTACTGCTGTGAAGTGCTATGTACATTAATGGCACTATATAAATAAAGATATACATACATAGGCTTATTGTATACAGAGTCATGTATCTCTTTGTTCAATAGGTTAGGTCCCTCCTGAGTTCAAAGATCTCTGCTACTCAGGGTATGTCACTGCTTTGTGGTCACTCACAATTCCCCCTTTAAAGAGCAGGGAAAAAACAAACAAAACACCAAAAAATAAATAAACTGTGGGTGATATTTAATATTATACAGTAGGGATAAGAGTCGCATCAAAATTATTAACAAAAAAATAGTGATGTGACATAAAAAGAGAGAGATTTACTAGCCCTCAGTGGAATGCTGATTGTACACTATCAAGCATTGCTACTGTTTTGCAACAAATTGTATTGTGTTGTATTGTATGTCTTTATTTATATAGCGCCATAAATATACATAGCGCTTCACAGTAATAATACATGTTGTAATCATATAAATAACAAATAATATAAATAACAGGTCATGGGAATAAGTGCTTCAGACATAAGAGTAACATTAAGGAAGAGGAGTCAATGTTCCGAGGAGCTTACAGTCTAATTGGTAGGTAGGAGAACGTATAGAGACAGTAGGAGGGAATTCTAGTAAGTGCGTTTGCAGGGGGCCAAGCTTTATGTATCATGTGTCCAGGATAATCCACAGTGCTGTTCATATGCTTCTTTAAGCAAATGTGTCTTAAGGTGGGTCTTAAGGTGGATAGAGAGGGTGCTAGTCGGGTATTGAGGGGAAGGGCATTCCAGAGGTGCGGGGCAGTCAGTGAGAAAGGTTTAAGGTGGGAGAGGGCTTTAGATACAAAGGGGGTAGAAAGAAGACATCCTCGAGAAGACCGCGAGAGTCAGGATGGTGCATAGCGAGAAATTAGGGCTGAGATATAAGGAGGGGCAGATGAGTGTAAAGCTTTAAAAGTGAGGAGAATTGAGTGTGAGATGCGGGATTTGATCGGAAGCCAGGAGAGGGATTTCAGGAGGGGAGACGCGGAGACAGATTTAGGAAAGAGTAGAGTGATTCTGGCAGCAGCGTTTAGTATAGATTGAAGGGGAGACAGGTGAGAGGCAGGGAGGCCGGACAGCAGGAGATTGCAGTAATCGAGACGGGAGAGAATGAGGGCCTGAGTCAGAGTTTTAGCAGATGAGTAACAGAGGAAAGGGCATATCTTTGTGATATTGCGGAGGAAAAAGCAACAAGTTTTAGAAACGTTTTGAATGTGAGAGGAGAATGTGAGAGGAGAATGTGAGAGGAGAATGTGAGAGAGGAATCGAGTGTGACCCCTAGGCAGCGTGCTTGGGCTACTGGGTGAATGATCGTATTTCCAACAGTAATGTGGAAGGAGGTAGTAGGGCCAGGTTTAGGAGGAAGTATAAGGAGCTCTGTTTTTGCCATGTTAAGTTTCAGTCGGCGGATGGCCATCCAGGATGATATTCCAGAGACACATTCAGAAACTTTGGTCTGTATAGCAGGTGTAAGGTCAGGGGTTGAAAGGTAAATTTGTGTGTCGTCAGCATAGAGGTGATATTTAAACCCAAAAGATGTGATTAGGTCACCTAGAGAGAGTATGTAAAGAGAGAAGAGAAGGGGTCCCAGGACATAGCCCTGGGGTACCCCACAGAGAGATCGATACAGGAGGAGGAGGTGTTAGCAAAAGAGACACTGAAAGTACGATGGGAGAGGTAAGAGGAGATCCAGGATAGTGCTTTGTTTCGAATACCAAGAGTATGGAGAATGTGGAGAAGAAGAGGATGGTCCACGGTGTCAAATGCTGCAGAGAGGTCGAGTAATATGAGCAGAGTTTAATGACCTCTGTCTTTGGCAGCATGGAGGTCGTCGGTTATTTTAGTGTGGGCTGTTTCAGTAGAGTGAGCAGTGCGGAAGCCAGATTGTAGAGGGTCTAGAAGAGAATAGGTGTTGAGAAAGTGTAGCAATCGAGAGAATACAAGACGTTCAAGGAGTTTGGAGGCAAAAGGCAGGAGTGAGACAGGTCGATAATTAGAAGGACAAGTAGGGTCAAGCTTGCTGTTTTTGAGCAATGGTATCACGGTTGCATGTTTGAAGGAGGATGGAAATGTACCAGAGTAGAGGGAAGAGTTAAAGATCTGTGTGAGCATAGGGATTATAGAAGGAGCAAGAGGTTTTAGGAGGTGGGAAGGAATGGGATCAAGAGGGCAGGTGGTAGAGGGAGAAGAGGAGATCAGCAGTGACACATCCTCCTCCGAGATAGCAGAAAAAGAGTCCAGAAAGGCAGGAGGAGAGTTAGGAAGTGGTGTGGGACAGGTGGAGGCAACAGATGGGATGTTCTGACGTTTGGATTCCACCTTTTCCTTAAAAAAGTCAGCAAAGTCCTGAGGTAAGATGGAGGAAGAGGAGGCAGCCGAGGGTCATCTGAGTAGAGAGTCAAAGACAGAAAAGAGTCGACGTGGGTTAAACTTGTGCGTGTTGATTAGTGATGAAAAGTAGGCATGTTTAGCCTGAGAGAGAGCAGAGTTGAAACAGGACAGCATAAATTTGTAGTTAAGGATATTATTTACACAGCATCAAGATTCGTGAGATGGTGTAGCTGAATGTGAACTGCTAAGCTGTTCCCATAAAGCATGGGTGCGCAAACTATTCCCCCTGCGCCCCCTGCCTGCTCTCGCCCCCCCTAGCTCGGCGTCAAATGACGCCGCGGGGTCATGTGATGTCACGTTGTCATGGCAACGCAAGATCACATGATTCGCGGCAGCATTTGATGCCAGGTTGCCATGGCGATGCGTCCCCCGACACAAAGGTACGTGAAGTTATTCCTGCCATAAAGGATGTATTTAATTATTTAATTAAATAACTAATTATTATTATATTATTATTATTTAATTATCACAAAAATAGTTGTAGACCAAAATATATATATTATTAGCACTGCTTATTAATAGCATAATATTGACACCTAGCTTGCTGAATATATGGATGCTAATACGGTGCGGATATCTGCCCGAGGCGTTAATTGAATCTAAATGTGGTAAATCTCCGTTCAGTGTGCAGTTATCTGCCAGATGAGTACAAACCCTAAGTATGGTCAATTCCGTAATCAATGTTAACAAAAGTGCTTACACAAGAGAGAGGGGACCCTATTATGACGCACACTAACTCTACTAATAGAAAAATAAATACATTTTATTGGAACATAAACTAAAACACAGATAAAATTGCGCTTAACAAGCAAATGACTCAACTGTTATAGTACCTAATAACATTCCATCTTGGCCTTGATTAGTGAATACTACAACAAGGTAAAGTACCTCCAGTTGTCAGCTGAAAAGTTAACCAGCGGCAGAATACATACTCTGCCCAAGTAACGTGAGCTGATAGATAAATATGCATTCCAACTTGTTGTTAATGTCTCAGATCACAAAAGAACATGTAGGGTACACACACTATGTATGTGAAATTGTGTACTGGACGGGTAAGTATATTCTAGGAGCTAAATAGCCCTGTGATGACTAAGGGATGATACGTATGTGAATCACAACACATCCACTCTAATGGTATATATATACCTCGAACACCTTACCCTTATGGAGATGTGATGTTCATACAGGGCACATATATATATATAATTACCGGGGATCTAACCAGTAATTATGAGAGATGACCGCGTTAGTCTGTTGTGTGCCGGGTCTATATGATATTAGTGTTCACAAATAATAATGCTTTCAAAAATCACTATCAACCAGGCCCTCTCAACCAATTGATAACTCTATGCAGTGTAGTTCTTTGCTGAGATAGAGTCAACAGGGAGGGAGAAATCGCCTTTGAGTCAATTGAGTATATGACCCGAATATTCAGTGAAATACGACAGATTTAACTGTACCTAGTTTATATTAAACTGAACAGAATCACGGATGCCCACTTAAGGAATACTTCCATTGTTAAAGTGAGTATATCCACTATTGGAGCAGTGATAGTGCTCCTAGCCTAAGGCAGATTGGTTGTATAAAGAACACTCCTTTATTGTCTGAAGAGTCCTTGGTCAAAGTAATTTTGAAAGCAAAGGATAGCCCTACGTATTACTCCTTAGCATACTGTAGCTGGAGATAAACACATAATCTGATCACTCTCATGCAACCTGTGGCTGGTAGAGGAACTCTTTATGGATGTATGTGGTAACTCTCGTTTTCGTCTCTCTCTCTATATATATATATCATCTTTACATATCCCATATCTCAGATAAGTGCCCAAGTACACATAAGTCGCATCACTGGCTCAACTAGTGGCTACCACGTATGGCCCACATCTTTTTAGGTAACTAAAACAGTTCGATTCACCGCTGGAGTCAAACTGAAACTGCTGCTTCAGTCGCGCTGATGACGTATCATCAGCGTCATCACCCGATGCGCATTTCGTTCACGGAGCTGAACTTCTTGAAGCGTGTTTTTAGAAGCGGTTTGCATAACGGAGCTACTAGAATAGCAGTTGTGGGCAAAAAAAAGGCTTTTTTGACAAACCGATCGGATTGTCAGGGCAAGAGTGAAACCACCTTTAAAAAAGCCGCTTACACGTGGTAAAGGCATACAGCATGCATGCCAATCCGCTACTAAAGTCACTTTAGAAGCGGTTTATCACACTTCGGAGCTACTACAATAGGTCCCATAGGGTGTTTCTTGGCATAGTTTTTACAAATATTTAAATTTTTTCAGTTATATTATTTCAGTTTCCTGAAAGTTTTTATAATTTTACACTTAATTTAAGCAATTTTAAAGAGGAAATCCAAGGCTGTCATTTTTTTTTAAATCTATATATTGGGTTGAAGCAGGGGGTCTCCTGCTTCCGGAGTTACTCACCTGCGAATTAGGTGTCGGTAATCGCTCTCCTCCGCTACCAGAGTTCACACTAAGTCCTCTGTTCATAGATCTCGGCCCCTGAGGACCAATAGGAAGCAGTGACATCATCGGTGCCGCTTCGATTGCTCCTTAAATGCTTGATTTTAGTAATTTTAGCAAATCTCCCCCTTCAGATTTTTTTCCCCCATAATTTGGTAAAAGTCCCAAACCAAAACCAAACAAAAGGAATTTTGTCAAAATCAGAAACAAAAAAATCTTTTAAAACCAAAACCAGAACATGAGGGAAAGTGCCCACTCTTCATTTTAGCCCATTCTTATTGATTCACTGCACATGGATCATTTACTTTGATGAGCAAGGTTCGCATACAGACAGTATTCCATATTCAGGCTGTTCTTCTCCAAGCAATAAACATTCTGAAAAGGTATATGGAAAGTAAAGCAATATTTGGGTAAAATAGGGAGCTATTGTATTATTCAATACATGTGCACATGAATAATAATTACATAAAAAGCAGTTTTCAAAGTTAAAGGGACAAGACATTATAATTCCATGGTTAGTTTCCATCCGTTTACGGTGGAAAAATTCACATTACTTACATGAACTGGACAGCCTAGTTCTAATGCAAATCCTTCTATGTAAATAGAGCCTCAGTATTAAAAAACTAGCTATTGTGTATCAACATACAACCAAAGGTTCTCTTGAAAGTCTAAATAGTTTTAAACCGTAGAGGCTGTCTCCGCCGACTTTTGCTCCTGTCTACAATGAAAGTAACGCCTTGTTTGCTTATGGAAACTGAATTTGTTTGTACTAATTTGAACAGGAAATTCTTAGGAAATGCATTTTAATATGTATATATAGATATGCTTTCAAAAACAAATAGGATTCAACCTCAAACAGCCATTTGAATATTTTTTTATGGAACAGGTAAAACAAATTGATCTAGCAAAATAATACAGTTTCTAAAGCCTAAAGGGGCCTGTATCTCGGGGAGCAGGGGGTCCCCGGACCTAAAACCAAAGCGGTTCAGCTCTGGAGACCCTCTGCACATCTACAGTATAAATAAAACACACATATCAATACACAATCATTCCTTACCTTAGCGGCTATGTGCTACGGTAACGAAGCAACATTAATGTATTTTTAATAATAGTGTACAGTGAGCAGGGGGTCTCTGAGCCACAAATCAATGCGGTTCAGCTCAGGGGACCCCCTGCTCCCGCACAATATTATTAAAATACAGAAATGCTGCTTCATTACCATAGCGGATAGCCGCTAAGGCAGTGAAGGGTTAAGGCAGAATAGCATGTTTATTGGGGACAATTGCCCCCAATAAACATTGCAATAAACAACATACACCCACTGTGTATGTAAAATACATAAACAAGAATAAATACATTAAATACATATAGCACTTACCCATTACCGGTTGCCACGATGAAGGCCATCCTCATCTTCATCCTGCCCATGCCCCCTCCGCTGCTGCAAAACAGACACAAGAATGAAAACATCCAAACTAATGTCCCCTAACCCCTTAATCACCATAGCGGTTATTAACCGCTACAGTCATTAAGGGGTTAACCCACCCTCACCCACCACTTGGGACGCCTTCTTCAATTAAAGCTGCAGTTCAAGTTCCCGTTTTTTTTTTTTTTTTAGTTTTTTTTTACTTCAATAGTTTCATGTGGGCAATCTCTACTTACCTAAAGAACTGCATAGCTGCCGGTCAATTCGTTCTCCGTCTATTGATCGACGAAGTTTGGAGGCATCTTTAGATCTGGGAAATTAAATGGTTGCTATAGGAACAAACATGCTTGTTAAAATAGAATACAAGAAAATTGGTCTTTCAAAGTTGTTTTTTTTTTAAAGCAGAACTGATTTATTTAAAAAAAACACGCATGCAGGATATTGCTTGAACTGCAGCTTTAAGTGACAAACATTTCTCTCTTCAAACAGTAAGGACAGTAACAATTTATCTGCTGCAAACACCATGCAGAAAATAAACAGAATACAAAAATATAACCATACTCCTTATAATCTCTCCTTTTCTTTTGCTTCTTAACTATAACCCTGTACTGTATATATACTGTACAGTACACTTTATGTCAGGCCTGCACAACTCCAGTCCTCGAGGGCCGCAAACAGGCCTGGTTTTCAGGATTTCCCTACTTCAGCATAGCTGGTTCAATTAGTGGCTCAGTCATACTGAGCCGCTAATTGAGCCAGCTGTGCTGAAGTAGGGATATTCTGAAAACCTGGCCTGTTTGTGGCCCTCGAGGACTGGAGTTGTGCAGGCCTGCTTTATGTGGAACAGACAATGACAGCCTCTTCCAGGCCAGAGGAAGTCTTCAATTTATAATCTGCCCTTGTGGAGATCTCTTTGTTTCTGTTTTCTGGACAAATGGTTCCCCAAGTCTCCTCCAGACTGCAGACTTCAGGGACCAGTGTCGCTATTAGTGATTCTGTCATTGTATTGTATGTCTTTATTTATATAGCGCCATAAATGTACATAGCGCTTCACAGTAGTAATACTGTACATGTCATATAAATAACAAATAATATAAATAACAGATCATGGGAATAAGTGCTTCAGACATACTGTAAAAGTAACATTAAGGAAGGAGTCCCTGCTCTGAGGAGCTTACAATCTAATTGGTAGGTAGGGAGAACGTACAGAGACAGTAGGAGAGAAAACTAGTAAGTGCGTCTGCAGGGGGCCAAGCTTTATGTGTCATGTGTCCATGATTATCCAGTGCTACTCATATGCTTCTTTAAGCAGATGTGTCTTAAGGTGGGTCTTAAAGGTGGATAGCGAGGGGGCTAGTCGGCTATTGAGGGGAAGGGCATTCCAGAGGTGTGGGGCAGAAAGTGAGAAAGGTTTAAGGCGGGAGAGAGCTTTAGATACAAAGGGGGTAGAAAGAAGACATCATTGAGAAGAACGTAAGAGTCGTGATGGTGCATAGCGAGAAATTAGGGCTGAGATGTAAGGAGGGGCAGAAGAATGTAAAGCTTTAAAAGTGAGCAGGAGAATTGAGTGTGAGATACATGATTTAATCGGAAGCCAGGAGAGGGATTTCAGGAGGGGAGATGCGGAGACAGATTTAGGAAAGAGTAGAGTGATTCTGGCAGCAGCGTTTAGGATAGATTGTAGGGGAGACAGGTGAGAGGTAGGAAGGCCGGACAGCAGGAGGTTGCAGTAATTGAGACGTGAGAGAGTGAGGGCCTGAGTCAGAGTTTTAGCAGTTGAGTAACAGAGGAAATGGCGTATCTTTGTGATATTGCGGAGGAAAAAGTGACAAGTTTTAGAAACGTTTTGAATATGAGAGGAGAATGAGAGAGAGGAATCAAGTGTGACCCCTAGGCAGCGTGCTTGGCTACTGGGTGAATGATCGTATTTCCAATAGCAATGTGGAAGGAGGTAGTAGGGCCAGGTTTGGGAGGAAGTATAAGAAGCTCTGTTTTTGCCATGTTAAGTTTCAGTCGGCGGATGGCCACCCAGGATGATATTCCAGAGAGACATTCAGAAACTTTGGTCTGTATAGCAGGTGTAAGGTCAGGGGTTGAAAGGTAAATTTGTGTGTCGTCAGCATAGAGGTGATATTTAAACCCAAAAGATGTGATTAGGTCACCTAGAGAGAGTGTGTAGAGAGAAAAGAGAAGGGGTCCCAGGACAGAGCCCTGGGGTACCCCCACAGAGAGATCAATAGAGGAGGAGGAGGTGTTAGCAAAAGAGACACTGAAGGTACGATGGGAGAGGTAAGAGGAGATCCAGGATAAAGCTTTGTTCCGAATACCAAGAGTATGGAGAATGTGAAGGAGAAGAGGGTGGTCCACGGTGTCGAATGCTGCAGAGAGGTCGAATAATATGAGCAGAGTGTAATGACCTCTGTCTTTGGCAGCGTGGAGGTCGTCTGTTATTTTAGTGAGGGCTGTTTCAGTAGAGTGAGCAGTGCGGAAGCCAGATTGTAGAGGGTCTAGGACAGAATAGGTGTTGAGAAAGTGTAGCAATCGAGAGAATACAAGACGTTCAAGGAGTTTGGAGGCAAAAGGCAGGAGGGAGACAGGTCGATAGTTAGAAGGACAGGTAGGGTCAAGCTTGCTGTTTTTGAGTAATGGTATAACGGTTGCATGCATGAAGGATGAAGGAAAGGTACCAGAGTAGAGGGAAGAGTTAAAGATCTGTGTGAGCATAGGGATTACAGAAGGAGCAAGAGGTTTTAGGAGATGGGAGGGAATGGGATCAAGAGGGCAAGAAGAGGAGATCAGCAGTGATACATCCTCCTCCGAGATAGCAGAAAAAGAGTCAAGAAAGGCAGGAGGAGAGTTGGGAAGCATTGTGGGATGGGAGGAGGCAACAGATGGGATGTTCTACCGTATGGACTCCACCTTTTCCTTAAAAAAGTCAGCAAAGTCCTGAAGTGAGATGGAGGAAGAAGAAGAGGCAGCTGAGGGTGGTCTGAGTAGAGAGTCAAAGACAGAAAAGAGACGGCGTGGGTTAGACTTGTGTGTGTTGATTAGTGATGAAAAGTAGGTTTGTTTAGCCTGAAAGAGGGCAGAGTTGAAACAGGATAGCATAAATTTGTAGTGAATGAAGTTTGCGAGCGTGTGAGATTTCCTCCGGAGGCGTTCAGAGGAACGAGTGGAGGAACGCAGCATGCGTGTGTGGGAGTTTAGCCAGGGTCTGGGGTTAGAAGGGCGAGGACGGCAGAGAGAAAGCGGGGCATGAAGATCAAGAGAGGAAGATAAGGCAGAGTTGTAGTTCCTGACCAGGTTGTCAGGGTCTGAAGCAGAACTGAGAGAGGAGAGGGAGGAGCGTAAAGTGGAATCAAGAGCTGGTAGGTTAATAGAGCGCAGGTTTCTGCAAAAACGAGGGCGAGATGGAGATGGAGAGAAGCGAGAGAGAGAAAATGAGATGAGGTGATGGTCGGAGAGAGGAAAAGGGGAAATGGAGAAGTCGGAGAGAGAGAAGTTTTTAGTGAAAACCAGGTGTAGGTAGTGTCCATCCTTGTGGGTGCTGGCTTCAGTCCACTGTTGAAGGCCAAAAGAAGAGGTTAGAGAAAGAAAGCGGGAAGCCCAAGGGAGAGAGGGGTCATCAATGTGGCAATTGAAGTCCCCAAGGAGAAGAACAGGGGAGTCTGAGGAGAGAAAGAAAGAGAGCCAGGATTCAAAGTGAGAGAGAAAGGCAGAAGGGGGATGAGTAGAGGTAGGTGGGCGATAGATGACCGCCACATGGACCGGGAGAGGAGAGAAGATCTGGACTGTGTGAACCTCAAAGGAGGGAAAAGCAAGAGAGGGGGGAATAGAAACTGTTCGATAACAGCAGAGAGAGGAGAGCAGGAGCCCCACGCCTCCACCCCTGCCACCAGGGCGCGGAGTGTAGGAGAAGGAAAGGCCACCATAGAAGAGGGCAGCTTCCAGAGCAGAGTCAGACTGAGTGAGCCAGGTCTCAGTTATAGCAAAGAGAAGCAGGGAGTGAGAGAGAAAGAAGTCATGCACAGAGAGGAACTTGTTAGAGAGGGAGCGAGCATTCCAAAGGGCACAGGAGAAAGGGAGAGAGGAGGGAGGGTGGCAGGGGATGGGTATGAGGTTAGAGGGGTTGACACCAGAAGGAGTAGAAGTTGCATGTGGAAGGCGAGGACGAGAGCAAGTAGAAATAAGGCACGGACCAGGATTGGGAGAGATATCCCCAGAAGCAAGGAGGAGAAGCATTGATAGAAAGTGGATGTGTGAGGATGATTTGTAGGGGTGTGTTTTAGTGCAGGAGGTATAGCTGTATGGTGACAGAGGGCACAGGTAAGAGAGGAGTTCATGTGACAGACAAACAGAAGAATAGCAAGTTAGTGCATCTCTATGTGCTAATTTTATGTGTTTGTACTGTGTGTGCATCAACTTATTTTTTGCAAAGAAAGAATGGCGCTATGGGTTGGAGTTAGAGGAGAAGTTTGAATGTTATCTGTGGTGCACATATGTACATTTTATAATATATATCAAATGGAAATATTACTGTATGCTCATTTGCATGTCTTAGGCAGGTCTGCAACCCCACCTTTCACCATTATCACCCAACACACAGCACTTCCACTGCAGCAAGGGATTCTGGGAAATGGCATGCAAATGAGCACACAGTGCCACCTTTTGCTTCAAAACCATTAACATGGTTTTAACAAATTAACAAATCCCTTGCTGCAGTGGAAGTGCTGAGTGATAATGGTGAGAGGCGGGGTTGCAGACCTGCCTAAGACATGCAAATGAGCATACAGTAATATTTCCATTTGCTATATGCTTTGCTGTGGAGGGTTTTTGTCACTTTTTTTATCCACCATTACTTAACTAAGTATATATATATATATATATATATATATATATATATATATATATATATATATATATATTTATAGAGCCTAAATTACTAATAATTTAGAAGCTTCAGACAACGCAAAGAAGTATGGAGCAATATATTCTGGATATTACCCCAAGAGACAGGAAAAAGAATGAATGGGTTCAAAACCAAACAAAAGTCTGTGATATGATCACAAGGGTGAAGAAATTAAAATGGCCGTGGTCTGGACATATAGCAAGAAGAAATGACAATCTTTGGACAAAGATGGTAATCGACTGGATTCCAAGACAGATTTAAAAACCAAGACGATGACCAAAAGTAAGATGGGAGGATGAAATCTGAAAATGTGTTAGAGCAATGTGGAGAAGGTCTTCATCCAGTAGTGGATCAACAAGGGATGAAGATGATTATGATATATAATATTATGTGGAACAGCCCTGGGACCAGATTCGCTCCCAGCTATGCTAACCTCTACATGGCTCTGTGGGAGAGCCTCTATGTGTTGGGGGATGCTCGGCTGGGGTGTGTCTGGTGTTCTATGGCTGGTACATAGATGATCTGATCATTGTCTGGGAAGGGGATCAAGAGGAACTGTCAATTTACTCTCCAAATTCAGCAACAATTATATGGATCTCAAATTTACTTTTCATATTGACCCATGCAAAATAGTTTTCTTGGATTTGGCACTCTCGGTGGGTGGTGATGGTAGGATCTGTACTAAAACGTATTTCAAACCTGTGTCCACCAATGGCTACATACATTCATCTAGTAACCACTACAGGAGATGGTTGGATAATATTCCAAGAAGTCAATTTCTGAAGATCAGGAGGAATTGTTCCTTAGAGTCTGATTTTGATATCCAGAGTCAACTACTAGTTAGTGGGTTTTCGGCTAAGCGAATGGTAGAGGACAGGTTCTCAAGACACTAGAGTCGGTGAAGCAAATGGACAGGGTTTACCTTTTGGAACAATCCAGGAACAAATGGGTTAAATGATGTGGTACAATAATGGGAATTTGGTTGATTCATTTGATGAGTTCCCAAAGTTCATCACCAAGTATAACCCATGTGCACACCTGATTAAAAAGTTCAAAATTAACATTGGAGAATTTTGAGAAGTGATCCTTGTATTGGTTCATAATTGCCCAAGCAGATTCCAATGATATTCAAAAGGGCTAGGAATATAAAGACAATACTTGCACCCAGTAAATTAAAATCAGTGAAGTCTACTAATTTAGCAAAGAGGATATCTGTGATCGGCAACTATCAATGTGGTATAGGACGCTGCATTACGTGTAAGCACCACAAATCCCCACAAGATATTGTTTCACACAGTAATAATTCAGAACACCCTGTGATATGAAGAGGAAGGGTGATGATGAGTAGCACAGCCACGGTATTCCAACTCCCAATAGGACCGGAAAATGTTGAACAAAAGTACACACTCCAATCTGGCAATAGGTCAGGTTTATTGCAGGATGGTGCAGCAACAGGACAACACGAACGCACCTACGCGTTTCGTGCACTAGGCACTTTATCGATAAAGTATCGTGATGTCACTGGCTCTAAAAGCAAACTTAACATATTGTACACAGTGCAATCCCCATCCCAGCAATGCTGTGGTGTAGCAGGTAAGGAATTGGCAAGTGGAAGGTCCGGAGTTCGATTCCTGCATGTGTATTTTACAAAAAGTATTAATGTTCAACTCCCACATGGTGTAGGGGTGTGTGTATGTGCCTGTTAGCAATAAAGTATTGAATGTTTAAATAAAAAAAAATTCCCACGTGGTGTAGGGGGTTGTGTGTGTGTCATGTGACCCTCCTCTGCGCTCAAAAGTCTACGGTGGGGAGTGGAGAGGAAAGACAGAGAGGAGTGGAATGCAGATGCCGGTAAGTCCTCACGCAAAATTTACACGATCCCGGTTATAACAAGGTCTCATTCTGTGGACCCCAAGGACCGCGTTATATCAACGCTCTACGGATTTTGTATCAAACTAATTTATTGCGCCACACAACGTTTCGACCTTAATAGGTCTTTCTCAAGTGACTAGGCACAGTATAATAGACAGTATTACAGTATGTGGCAGGTTTTGAACATCTTTTTTTGCTGTTGTCTTCATTTGCACGTGCTGTCCCTAATAGTCCTTTTTAGAGTTGATTAAGGGAGATCTCTTTTAGAGGGCTTAATTCATCTAGTATCCTATATACATTTACCCAGTTTGAATATCCATGTTTCCAGAGTACTACTCTTAGAGTCTGAGCATTCATATTGGTAAAAAAATATAAATCTATACTTAACCAGTGCTCAAGGTCTGATTCTTCATTTTGGGAATAATCTACTTATTGAGTTGATTTTAAACATGAATGGCGTAGTATTAGTTTTTAATATCACTATTATTAATGTTCTATTTGTATTATACATTCATGTTGAGCATTTTAGAAGGTTGCTATGGTTACCACCTCACTTTTACTGATTGCTGAGTTAATTTCATGGGATCAAAATAAGTGTTCCTATGGGTAATTATTATCAGATTAATATCAGATGGATTTTCTTCAGTATAAGTGTGGGTGGATCCATGAGCACCTCAGCCTCTGACGAAGTTGCATAAAGCAACGAAACACGTAAGGTGATCCCCAACCAATGCGGATGCAGTACAGGATGACGGAGTAAAGGCTCAGTCAAGGATTGTCCGGTTTACCACTCTAGGACTATTCACAAGAGACGGTGAATTTCTAGGCAGATTTACTACCTGCCGGAGGACTGAATCTGGAGTGTATTTGCAGCACTTCCGGTTTCCACTCATAAATATGATTTAATATCTGATGTTTGTGAGTTTATCCATTGTGGTTTTTAGCTTTGTATTAAATTGTTCCAGCAATATTACACTAGTATAGTGCACCTCTCTTTCTTTCTCTCTCTCTATCTTTTCTCTCTCTCTCTCTTTCTCTCTCTCTCTCTCTTCCCCCCTCTCTCCCTTTCCCCTCTGTCTTCTCATCCCTCCCCCTTCCCCTTCTAACTGGAGGAATTATATAATCTCATGAGGGCCTAGTGTGCTATTGCAGCCCTGGATATATTTACTGTATCCAGGGGTGTGACTAGCAACAACCTGAGGGTGTCAGCCTGGGGGAGGATACTGGTTGAGTCATATGCAAATGTATGATGCCTATCAGTATCAGACCTGTCCTGTTATGGGGCAGGGTTAAAAGCCCAACCCCCAGGGTATATACTAGCACTCTCCCAGAAATCAGTGTCTCTTTCATCCCCCTGTGAAGTTATCACATCTACCCTGTATCCCATAAGGGGATACAGGGTGAGCACCAGAAGGGAACCTAGATGGCCTCAAGGCTTAAGGTAACTTTCCAGGGAATGTGTACTGCTGTACATTCTGGGAATATGCAATAAACATCCATTGAACCGTCCAAGTGTGTGATTCACTTCCTTGGGATAAGAGAAGTGTCAGCATGGACCATCTTGCAGACACAGGATCCTCGCTGACTGGAGGCGCTGCCAACTACGAATAAGGTATCCTGAAAGCCTGTCCTGATTTGCCCCACACCCTCGCAGAGCAACTAAGAGCCCTCCTGTTGCCTCACAGATATGTAATTGATTACAGGCTATCGTTCAAGCACGGGAGCACCGGTAATTGTATCATTGGTTATACTATTCTTATTAGGTGTGCAGCATTTACCTTATATGCATTGGCCTCACAGGTATGCACAGCACTAGAAAACATACAGGTAGCGACCCAATCTCACAGAGGGTTGGGGAGAATGTGCTACACATATACAGTACATACACATACAGTGCCAATTATAAGTTCAAATTGTGAATAAAAGCGTACTTCAGAAGTACAACTGGACTGCACTTGGAAATGATACTTCTCAACAATTTAGTTGGCGATTACACTGTACTGTATAACTCTATTCATGTGATATTTTGAAATAAAGAAAAATGTCAGTAAGTTTGAAAAATTCTGAGACTGGGATATATAACGTATAAAATATGGATTTGCTGCAATCCATAAATTAATCGTTATTGATGTAACTTTGCTTTTCATAGCTGCACTGCCTCTGTAAATTTTTTGCAATATGCTCACACTATGAAACCAGTCACATTACACTTTTACACACATCAGCAATGGATCTGCAAGTAGTTGAAAAATACAACTCATTTACATTATTAATGTGTTTGCATATCTTTAAAAGTGTCCAGATTCTATGTTATTAAAAAAAAGTTTGCAGGTCAAATTCCATCAATCTCTATAAATGTATTCATTAAAGTTTGCTTGTGTGAAAATGAACCTTTCATTGTAACCAATGTGGATTTGGAATTTGCAAGTCCTCTATATTTATAAAGACATAATAGACAGTTAAGCCAGCCTGCACTGTGCACACAAAGTTATAACAAAGATCTTTTCAGACCTTTTGTAGAGTAGAATTCTACTTCTAATTCTTAATTTAGTACACGAGATACTGTTAGTGATAAAAAGGACAGAAGTCCTTAGTTTTGTAGAGAAGAAAAGCATGTCTAGTCATCTCCAAATAGAATAAAAGAACTATTTTTCTAGCAGTTAATTTCTAACACAAGCCACACAAAGAGCTGTCTTTATTAACACTGAATATGTTATGTTAAATCGGGATGAAGCTGGCCTTCAAATTTGAAATCCCTCCATTTAAGTAAAGGACAGACACTCTCAGTTTTCTCAGCTTTTTCTGCTTCACACTGGGGCTATGTTGTTAAAATCCAAACAACATGACTGAATGACGGATGCTAGGAAAAAGAAAGCGTATACATTTCCTGTTTGCCACAGAGGAATACTATTTTTGCTACAATTATTATTGAAAATTATTACATCTACTAATTTTTCATGAATTAAGGAGAAACTATTAACTTAACCTTTTTGATACACAAAACAGTAATTAAATGAACTCTAAGGATTTCTAAAAAGTAACAGATGCACATACAGTACTGTATATAAATATTTTTTTGTATATATACATACATATGTGTGTGTGTGTTTATGTGTGTGTGTTTATGTGTGTGTGTTTATATGTGTGTGTGTTTATATGTGTGTATTTATGTGTGTGTGTTTATATGTGTGTGTGTTTATATGTGTGTGTGTATGTATGTATGTATGTATGTATGTATGTATGTATGTATGTATGTATGTATATATATATATTTATATATTTATATATATATCTATCATTGGTTATAGTGGCGTTCCACTGGGACTAGGATGCTGCCTGGGTGCATTAACTGCTCATCAAGCTTCTTGAGCAGTTCCCGTACGATTTGGCACGGTCGCTACTCAGAAAGCTCAGATGATCTGCCAAACTCATACGGGAAGTGCATCTCCCTGAGTGGTAGCGCTCCTGCCCAAACACACCGAGCGGGAGCTGAAAAACAGCTCCAACTCGTGTTTTTCAGAAAATCACCCTATTCTAGTAGCTCCGATGAGAACATCGAGGCTCTCACCTAGCGAGCTACTCACCTATTTCATCTCACCACCCCAATGGTGGCGAGATTGGTATTGCGGTAGGACTTAGAATTTATTTGTAATTTTTTTCTGCGTTGGATTGAAGCCGGGAGTCTCCGGAGCTGGTAGACATTAATATCAGCTCCGGAGACCCCCGGCTTCAAACCAATGCAATAAAAATACATTTACAAGCAACTTCATTACATAAGCGGCAAACAGCTAAGTCAATGAAGGAATTAAACACTAGTGCCCAGTTTATTGTGGGTAGCGGGGGTGGGTGAAGGTGTTATTTGGCCCGTGGTTGGTGTTTAGGCATTGCGGGAGTGTTGCGGGAGGAGTTAACCCCTTCATTACCTGAGCGGTTACTACTGCTAAGATAATGAAGGGATTAACCCTCCCGCTACCCACCCGGTAGGCATAAACACCCACCATGGGCCATATACCACCTTCACCCACCCTGCTACCCACAATAAACATTAAAACACTACACTAGCCAATACACCCTTTAGTTACCAGTGTGGTTACCTATGCCCTCAATGAGAGCAAAGATAACCCCAATATCAATGATTGGCCACCCTAGTACCCTTTCTACCCCAACAACCCCCCACAACACATACAGTACAGTAATGGGCAAAATAACTATCATCCAGATCTGGATAATAGCTCATATGTCCATTAAAAATTAAACATTATCCAGCCAGCATAAAGTAAATAAAAGTTCTACTTACCCATGCCAGGATGAAGGTCATCCTCATCACCATCCTCCATGTCCTCCATGGGAAGCAATAGTACAATAAAAAAAAAACTAATGCCACTAACCCCTTAACCTCCTTAGCGGTTAGTAACTGCTATAGTAATTAAGGGGGTAACCCCCCTTCCCCCTCTACCCACCAGGGATGCTTAACCACCCTCCCCAGGGCAACTACCCCCAACCCTGCTACCCATTGATTGGCTTGGCACAGTGCTGGGTTTTGATATGGGTCATGGTTTGCCACTATAGTAATGAATGGGCAATATACCCATAAAAAAAATAAGCATCATCAGTGAGATTATTCTGTCAGACCATGCCCCGGTACTAATAGAGATTGACTTGGGTATATCTGTGAATGGCCCAAATATCTGGAGGTTTCCCAACTACCTGGCCCAAAATAACAATTTCAAGGAATTTCTACTCAAAAGCTGGAAGGAAGTTTAATCTTGCTATCACAGAATTAAGCAAAGAATATAATACACTAAAAAATGTGGACACAAAAGAAAACAGGGAGAGCTACTCACAGAAAAAAGCAGATTGCGAAAACTGGCTAGATAAGCAAAATAAAAAAACAGCTACAGAAATTCCATTTTTTAAATATGGGAATAAAACGAGTAGACTTTTGGGAAATCTCATCTCATGAGAGGCTTCAACAATATAAAACCCATCACCAAAATGACAGACACAAGATGCCAAACCACAATTATACCGGAAAAAAATAGTAAAATTTTCAAAGAATACTACGAAAAATTATATAGCAAGGGAAATATCAATATAGAGGAAAGAGAAAAATTCTTCAAAGAAATAAAACCATCCATAATTAGTGGAGAGCAATTGGAGTTTATCAACTCACCAACTACACCCAAGAATGGACAATGGAATGCCCCTTTTGGACTATAGATCAGCACAGTGACAAGCAATGCATTTTTTGGCAAATGCTTGTTTTTATTTAATTGTTATGTATTGTATTAAGTGTTATGTTTTTTTTTAGGTTGCCCATTCATTGTCAGTGTGGCAATCATGCCCATATATTGTGGGCATGGTTTACCACAGTCACAATCAATGGCTTTATTGTTAAATGCTTGTTTTAACTAAATGTCATGTGTTTTATTTTGTGCCTGTTTTTTTTTAGCTTGCCAATTCATTGCCATAGTTGCAAACCCTGCTCATATTATATGGGCATGGTGTAACACTGTGCCAATCAATTGGTTTATTGGCATTTTTTTTATTTTGAATGAAATGTAATGTATTTCATTGGGTGCTTGGTTTTTTTTATTGGTATATTGCCCTTTCATTGCTATAGTGGCAAACCATGGCCATATTATGGTTTAACACTGTGCCATATTATGGTTTAACACTGTGCCAATCAATGGGTAGCGGGGGTGGTGGGTGGGGGTTGCTGGTCCCCCCGAGAAGGGTGGTTAGGTGTCCTGGGTAGGTAGCATAGGAGGGGGGGGGGGTTAACCCTTTAATTACTATAGCGGTTAGTAACCGCTAATGTGAGTAATGGGTTAGTGGTCATTAGTTTTTTTTTTTATTGTAATGCTGATGGCCAAAGAGGACATAGAGGATGGTGATGAGGATGGCCTTCATCCTGGCAGGGGTAAGTAGAACTTTTATTTACTTTATGCTGGCTGGATAATGTTTCATTTTTAATTGGCAAATGTGTTATTATCCAGATCTGGATAATAGTAATTTTGCCCATTATTTTACTGTATGTGTTGAGGGGCGTTGTTAGGGGTAGGGGAGGTGGGCAGTAGGGTTGTTGTATTTTTTAATGTTTGTTGGGGGCAGAGGGATTGGGTGATTAACCAAAGGTGTGTGGTTAGGCATCGGGTGAGTAGCGGGAGTGGTTAACCCCTTATTACTATAGCGGTTATTACCGCTATGGTAGTGAAGGGTTAACTCCTCCCACAACCTTCCCGGCAGGCCTAACCATGCACCATGGGGAAACTACCCCCTTCAACTGAGTACCCAACAAACTGGGTACTCAGGTTTAACCCCTTCATTGCCTTAGTGGATAGACGCTAATGTAATTAAGCTGTTTTTATTTACATTTTAATAACAGTATACTAAAGCAGGGGGTATCCGGAGCTGAACCGCATTGATTTCAGCCTCAGGGACCCCCTGCTTCCCAAGTTACAGGCCATGGTATGGAGTGCTGGTATCCCCCTGCAATGTTTAAATCTCCAGCGTCACGTAACTGGGACATTTAAATGCATAGGAGATACCGGCACTCCATACCGGGACCTGTATCTTCGGAAGCTCTGAAGACCGCCTTCTACAGTATGCTGTTATTAAAATTTAAATAAAAACCCTGTGATCACGGCTCTCTGTGCAGCTCGCTCTGTGCAGCTCTTACAGAGTGCGGCCAGATCGCATGAGGGAGAACTTTGAAAGAGGCTGAGATCACATCGCTGCTGTCCCGAGCGCTATTGGCATTTTTCTACCTCACAGTTTGAGGCTTGTGGAAATGGTTTCTGATTCTTTCTGAATACGGTGATAACACAAATGACAACCCATACGATGGGAGACAGCAGCAATTTTACCAACGTTTCGTCTCTTGAGAAAGGCTCCTTGGAGAGTCTAAGGGCTGACATATTGTAATAAATATTTAAGTGTCTCTTAATTAAATTCAGCTTGTAACACTTAGGCAGGACAACAGCCTGTTTAGAAATACCATTCGTTTTAAGGTGCCTCACATGTGCTAATTAAGCTGGCAGGGCTGAATCTAATTCAGTCAGGTGACTTGTCAGAGCTACATAACTAAAAGCATAGCAGCCTATGCTGTCTTGCAACCTAACTTTAATGCAGCCCATGTTTCAAGTAGCTCATTTTAAGTAGCATGCAAAGTGGAGTTTAAAAGGGAGTTCAAAAGGAGTGGACAACACAACACCTACTGGCCGTGATTCCTGCGTTTGAACTATGCTGGAAAGGGGGCTATATCTATCCCAGACTGCACATCTCAGCACTTAACTATTGCTGTGATGCTGCCTTTACTATTTATATTTTCTATGACCTCACTTCTCAAATGACGCACTTTCTACCAGCCTGATTTTTTTAGCATGTTCTATATAGCGCTGCTAGTTTTACATAGCGCTTTACAGAGACATTTTTTTTGCAGGCACAGGTCCCTGCCCCGTGGAGCTTCAACAGTGAACTGCAGCCAGCACCCAAAAGGATGGCCACTACCTAGACCTGGTTTTCAGTAAAAACTTTTCTCTCTCTGATTTCTCCATTTCCCCCTTTCCTCTCTTTGACCATCACCTCATCTAATTTTCTCTCTCTCGCTTCTCCCCATCTCCTTTTCCATATACCCCTTGTTTCTGCAGAGACCTACGGTCTATTAACATACCAGCTTTTGATTCCACTTTACGCTCCTACCTCTCCTCTCTCAGCCCTGCTCCAGACCCTGACAACCTGGTCAGGAACTACAACTCTGCCCTGTCCTCCTCTCTTGATCTGCATGCCCTGCTTTCTCTCTGCCGTTCTCGCCCTTCTAACCCCAGACCCTGGCTAAATTCACACACGCACATGCTGCGTTCCTACACTCGTTCCTCTGAATGCCTCTGGAGGAAATCACATACTCTCGCAGACTTCCTTCACTACAAATTTATGCTATCCTGTTTCAATTCTGTCCTCTCTCAGGCGAAACAAACCTACTTTTCTTCATTCATCAACACACACAAGTCTAACCCATGCCGACTGTTCTCTGTCTTTGACACCCTACTCAGACCACCCTCAGCTGCCTCTTCTTCTTCCCCCATCTCACCTTAGGACTATGCTGACTATTTTGACGAAAAGGTTGAATCCATACATCAGATTATCCCCTCTGTTTCCTCCTCCCACACTACATAGCTTCCTAACACTCCTCCTGCCTTCCTTGACTGTTTCCATTGTCACAGGGGAGGATGTGTCACTGTTGATCTCCTCTTCTCTCTCTACTACTTGCCCTTTTGACCCCATTCCCTCCCATCTCCTAAAACCTCTTGCTCCTAGTAGAATCCCTACGCTCAAACAGATTTTTAACTCCTCCCTCTACTCTGGTACTTTTCCCTCTGTGATGGTACTCATCTCCAATCAGGAAGCGGACTCGCAGGGTTGAGGTAGGGATGCAAATGAACCAACCAGAACCCAGGGACAGAGTCCAAGAGTATCTGTAGTTGGTAAGCAGGTAGGAGGTCTTTCTAACTATTGACCTGTCTCCCTCCAGCATTTTTCCTCTAAACTCCTTGAACGTCTTATATTCTCTCTCTGCTACATTTTCTCACCACCTATTCTCTCCTAGAGCTTCTACAATTTGGCTTCTACACTGCTCACTCCACTGAAACAGCCCTCACAAAATAACTAATGCCCTCCATGCTGCCAAAGACAGAGGTCATTACATTCGATCTCTGTGCAGCATTTGATAACATGGACCACCCCAGAGGTATGGTCTACACTCACTCTCTCCCACAAAGAAGAGCACATGGGAAGGCCCCAATCTCAGGCTCCCTGTTGTGTGACCTGCCTTCCTCAGAGGGGAAGGACACTACTACATTTAGGGGGGTCCTACCCTTAATACAGCCAAGAGGCGGGAACCCCATTGTCCCAGCTACAACAAGATGTACCACTCAAATGCAGTACCAAAGGGGAGGGGGGAAACACCTTAGTAACTACTGGCAACCTGATTGTACCAGAGTTTACTGCCAGCCAAGGCAGAATAGTAGTCATCAGGTGAACTGGCTACACTCTCCCTCTGGTGGATTCCCAACGAGCCCGCTTGGGTCCTAAATTTTCGGGTACCATCGTTGAATGATAAAGGAAGTTTGGAAGCGCAAACCCAAATATAAAGTGACAATGTGAATAGTGAATAAATATATATAAATGGATATTACCATGAGGAGATGCTGCTGGTGAGAGGGATTACACAATTCCTCAAGATAGCATTGGGGGAACACAGTAAGCGCAAGAACTCCTCTTAGGTTTAATGGATGGCAAGACAGGAATCAAAGGGATGGATGATGCTGGAAATCTCAGATTATAGAAGAGAAGAAAAGAGAAATATAGCGTAACACAGTTTATTAAAACAAATCTAGCGCCAAGGAGCTCAGATGCACTCACATGCTCACGAATAAAAACAAGCAGATTGACCACTCTGGGTCCTGTAGTCTGAGGTGTCGATGTGCTGTATGGTAGATAGGGTGGCGTGTCTTCCCAGGCTCTCACTTCCACATTCGCGGATGGTGTCTGACGTCACAGATGTTTCTCCGCCTATCAGTGTCTGCTGCTACGAGTAGTGGAAGCTCGACAATGGCGGCAGTGGCGGAGAGTATGTGAACAGACCAGGCGAGGGACGCAACACCAGGCAAAGAATCGTCACCAACTTCACAGGACCTCCAGGCAGGCAGTATCCACGGGGTATAACAGAAACCCTACGCATTTCATCCGGGTACAACCGGACTAGTCTGGCTACTGGCTAGTAGTACTCTGGGTTCTTCCCTTTTAGTACCCTTATGCCGCCCCACCCCCGACCCCTCCTCCCCCCCAATGGCTGCCGACATTGCAGACCCTCTTCGGGGCGACTTAGAACAGCAATAGCCTTCTTGTCTCCAGACCATTCACCCGATAGGGCAGTCTAGGTTGTCCTTTGCGAGGACCACTATCCCCCTGATTACACCTAGCCTCCCTCCTTCATTAGCACTTGTTCTGGAAGCGTACCTTGTTACTTCCAGCTTTGTTTCGCTGAAAGCCTGTCCTGTTTGGTAACAGATCTCAGCAGCGACTCCAAATGTAATGGTGGGAGATTTGTCCATTACTATGGTGTATGGTGCATATACCTGCTGGCAACAGGAGGGCTGAGTCGTCCGCCGATGGTAGTGGGGACACAGGATCAGGCTTCTGGGGTTCATACCCCACATACTGTATAAGCTTTTTTGTACTGTATAATTGGGATTTTAGTACTTTTTGACTTGTAGTTGCCCAAATATACATCTTTGGAACTACCGTATATGGCTGAGTGCAGACTTGTGCTGATTTTTTCCCTTTACTATTTGGTTGTTAAAAACATGATGCATACAGTATGAATATGGTATAAAAAAAATGTTCCTTATTTCTCATTGCAATGTCTTTATCAGTTATCTAAAGAAGAAAACTAGGCAAGCTTAATCCCTGGCAGTGCGCTGTTTGCTTCCTTTTTTCTCTTTGCTCTAATCTTTGTGAACTTCTAAAACAAGGAACATATTTCATATAACAAATTATAGTCATGACGTTAACAAATGCTACTATACGTAGCACAAAACCTTGTTAAAAATAAACAAGGAGTTTGACAGTCAACAGATCACCTTTTTGTTGAAAGATGTTTCTTTTACTTCTTTTACTGGATCACTGTACATTTACAGTGTTATATTGCAATTACATTTTCCATTATGATGTAAAAGGTAATTCTCAGTTATCTGTGTCGCATATTAAAAAAAATCATCTTTTTTTTTTCCTTTGGAGAAAACAATACTTATAACATAACATGGTAAAAAAAAAAAAATGAACAATTGAATTGATTGTCAACCTGTGTCAGCAAGAACTGATAGGCTTGAAGCTCACATTTACTTTGCAAATGACATTCCACATTCTAAAGGTAAGCAGAACAGAACCTGGTGCAGCATTGACCAAACATGTTCTTTTGCAGGAAATGGGATCACTTATGATAAGTAATCCTTATCCAAGGCCTTCAAGGTTGCATATCCAGCAAATAGCTTTCATTTCACTAAATGACTTACATTTTTTCATGACAGGTGTTTATTGAGATAGTTCCGTTTGTACTATTGGGCACTTCTTAAGAATGTATCGCTCTTGTTGAAATTTGTTTTCTGTTCATTGCTTGTCAAATTGTATCATGTTTTGTCTATCATCCTTATATTACTGCTGTACAAAATAGCACAGAGATTGATTTGTTTTGGATTTGCACTCAGGCTCTGGAGGGACCGACTGGAGAACAAGTGTCCCCACAGCATTTTCTCTCTTTAAAACCATGCCTCACGTCTCTTGCTACCTTGTCGCATTTACATTGACAAGGGAAGGGAGGGTTGGAGTGAGGGGGACAGAAAGAGAGATACTGTGGGTTACTTGTTGTGTGTGTGTACAGTATCTGCAAAAATTATCTGCACGGACCTTCAGTTGTGTTATATATATATATATATATATATATATATATATCATTGGGCACAAGTCTTCAGATCTCTTTTAGTGACTTCCAGATATGCTGCTGATTACAGAAACTGTCTGAATCCGATATGCGGAAATCCACGGATTGTTTTACCTAAATCTGTTCCTCACACCAAAATCCGTCTGATTGGGTACTAAAAAACCCTAGCATATTTTTGGGAATTCGTCATTGGATCCAATCTGCTCGGATTTGAACACCTGATATATATATATTTTTAAGTTGTGCTGGACTTCCATTTTAGCAGTGTCTCTCAGTTGTATATATATATCCCCTCAAACTTCTCTCCAAATAAATACATTATACTGAGTTGACAAGCCTGAGGCACCTAGTGAGTGGAATGGTGTACCAGTGTTAGGATTAAAACCCACAACCGCTGCTACTCTGGGCATCTGCTCTAACAGTGTGAGCGAAACCAGCAAATAGCTAGCACCACTGTTACAGTATACTGCACTTAGTTTTGAGCTCTGCTGTACTTCTCATTGAGTTCTCATAGCTGTGCATTTTACCCTATTAAGAGATAGAGAAGCATATCTAATAAGCAATCTTCTGGCACGTGAAGACACCTTACAGTCCATTTATTTGAATAGGCTGTAATGTAGTCCAGCACTGAAGGTGCCTTATGGCAGGAAACTCACTTTGTTATATTACTTTCTTTATCTGCTTTATTTGCTGGGCTTCACCCTGTTTGTATTTGTGTACATCAGAAAACATGTATTTTAATTCATCTCCACAAGAAATGGGTATAGTCTCCACTCAAAGTTTATTAAAAAAAAATACAATAAAGTATTCTGCAGGTGCTGGAAACATACAGGATAGTCTTGTTGACATTACCCCAATATATATTTGGGTAGTGTCCTGCACTAAGTTCTAATTAAACAATTTTTCTAGCATAAATTGTGCTTAATTTTTGTGTGCTGCATACAAACTCCCTGGTTCACTTTTATTTAATGTCATCTGGCCTCAGTAACTCATAGTCCTCCGTACATATTACTTTGTGCTTGAAGTCCTTCCAAGGTTACAATCCATACCAGTGTTCAACAAAATAGATGTCCCTTGGTGATATGGTAATGGACAGTGACAGTGGTGCTAACCAGCACCATCAGCTGGTTTAGCTCACACTCCTAGAGTTGATGTGGGATCTAATTCTTTTGGGTCTGATTAGCGTGGTCAAACCTCTCAGCGTTTCTCCAACAGAAGATTCCATATGCGTTTTGTCACTCAAGGCAACTTCCTGAGGGATTTCCCTAACATATCTTTTTATGATCAGCCGGCTACTTAAATAACTGGTAACAGCAAACTCCAGATTAAACTGACGCATTTCGCGTACCTAGGAGGGTACTTTATATATATTGATAAATTACCCTCCCAGGTACGAAACGCGTCAGAGTTTCGTCTGGAGATATGTGATTTTTGACTCAATTTTTTTTTTTTACGGATTACGTCCAGCGCTCTTTATTTACCGGGTTTGCAGTGCACCGCCCCATGCTGTTACCTTTTGTTCATTTGACTACTGGCTGGAGCACACTCATAACGGGACTGTATTTCGCTGATAGGTCGGACCAACATGGATGCATCTCAGATGTAGTGTTTTCACTACCTGCATCATAGGGCACACCTGTGTGCACCAGCAGCCTATAGGATTCGGGTTCCTGATTCTGCTCCGGCTCCCCATTGGAGGATCTCCCTTTATATACCCTCTCGCTCCAGACACTCATTGCTGAGCATAGTCTTATGTGACGCCGTGCCTTGCTGCATTCAGTTCCTGTATCTCCTGCCTTGCCTTTGTGACGACTCAGGAGATTCCTTCCTCTCCTTGTCCCTCTCTCCCATCTCCTGTTACCCTTTCTACTCCTTCCCACTCCTCTCCTTCATCTTCTACCTCTCTCCCCTTGCCGCAGCGCATTCCCCGCAGGTCCCGTATACTCACGCGCTCCCTCTCCCCCACGGTAGCTCCTTTACCTTCCCCTGTGGTGCCGTCCATCCCGTTGCCTCCTCCTCGCGTGGTGCCCACAGTGCGGCATTCCGTGCGCCTGGTGGCGCGTCCGGTGCGTGCACCCCCTCAGCCCACGGAGGACGCGCGTGCATGCTCCTCTCTGCCTTTGCTGGCCATCGCACGGGCACAAGCCTCTCGCGCGTTCCCCTCCTCTTGCCTCCATCCCCCTCCTGCGGTCTACCCCTGCTCCGTGCGGGCCACGCCTGTTGCGGCCTGTGCGCGCGCATCCCCAGCTTACAGGGGGCGCGCGCACAAACTCTTCTTATCAGGTTCCCCCTGTCTCCGCCTCCCAAGCAGTACAGGCCATTCCCCTGACTGCCCCTTCTGTCTCCTCCTCTTCTCCCTCTGACCTATCTCTTGCTTCTCACTCAGAAGCATGTGTGAAGAGCTCCAAGGCATTTGGTAAGGAATCAGCTTTATTCTTTCTTTATTTGTTATATTTTGCTGTGGATCTGTGGGGGAGTATACTGTGAGTATACTGTGAGTTTTTAGAGGGTTTTGGGTGCTTTTTCAGGTTTAAAAAAACGTTTTTGTTTTTCACCCAGAGGCTGCAGTGATTCAACCCAGCAAAGCTACACTGTGGCTTGCTGGAAACTGTAGTCTCAACCCCTCTCACCTCACCCACCCCTGGCTGTTTCTTTTTCTTCTAATTTCACCTTAATTTAAGCCTGATTTCCTTTTGTCATTTGCAATTTTTGGGAGCTCTGTGTCTTACTTTAAGACCTTCAATATTCTGGTGTGGTTTCTTGTAAGAGAGAGAGTTAATAAGGGGAGAAAGAGAAGATTACAGCAGGTTTTTTTTTTAAAAAAAGCTGTTTTTCTTCCCCTCCCTGTGCAGAGATAGTTAATTGGTTCTTAAAGGGACAGTTTCCTCTCTGCATCTCTCTCCCTAAGCACTATTTCCTCCCCTTACTTAGAGGCTTATATTATCATGCCTGGAGGGAATAGGACTAGTGCAGCAACGGGGGCCACACCTGGACATCGGACTCCAAAAACTGGGGCCCCCAGGATCAATAACCACAGCCCTAGGCGTGGTACATCCAGTGCCCTGGCCACACCTCCCCCGGCTCCTGTTGTCAGTTTAACCCCTGCAGTCCCAGTTCCAACATGGGCGCAGGTGGCAGCTGCAGGCGTTGACCCCAGCAACAACAACGCTGGGGCCACGCCCGATGTGAGCAGGAAGCTTGGGGTGAGGTGCCCAATGTCTCCTGGCTTTAACATAGAGATCTATGTGAGGGCTGTGGCAGACGTTGTGGGTCCCTCTGCTGTGGTGGCGGCTAGCAAGATGTATGGGAGGGGAATTTTCTTCCTCCGTACGCTGGCTGCCACCCACACCTTGGTGCAGAAAGGCATCAATGTAGGGGGGATCTACATCCCCATAGAACCCATGGAGGGGTTAGGCACAAAAATCATCCTGTCCAATGTGCCCCCCTTCATCCCAGACAGCCTCATGCGCCCACGCCTGCAAGCCCTGGGAGATATTAAATCTCCCATAACAAAAATTCCGCTGGGCTGCAGGGATAGAGCGCTGAGGCACGTGCTATCATTTAGGCGGCAGGTACAAGTGCTGCTGCCAGGGAGCACAGAATCTGTGGAGGGTTCTTTTGGGGTGCCCTACGAGGGCATAACATACACCGTGTACTATGGCACGGAGGGGGTAAAGTGCTATTTGTGCAAAGAGCTGGGGCACACTCGTAGGAGTTGCCCCAAAGGGAATAGAAATCCCAATTCAGCTCCTGCACCCGCCCCTCCCTCTGCCAAGACACCCGGTGCCGCTGTGCCCACCGCAGCAGGGCCCTCGGGGGCCCAGGTCCCTTCTGGGACTGCAAGAGATGTCGCTGTCCCATCCTGAACAGTGACGTCTGTACCTCTCCCCAAAGAACAGAGGGAGAAGGAAAAACCCTCGAGGGCCCAGGTCCCCTCTGGGACCGCAGGAGATGTCGCTGTCCCATCTCGAACAGTGACGTCTGCGCCCACCACAGCGGGGCCCTCGGGGGCCCAGGCCCCCACTGGGACCGCAGGAGATGTCGCTGTCCCATCTCAAACAGTGACATCTGCGCCCACCACAGAGGGGTCCTCGGGGGCCCAGGTCCCCCCTGGGACAGCAGGAGATGTCGCTGCCCCATCTCGAGCAGTTACATCTGCACCTCTCCCCGGGGAGCGGAGGGAGGGGGTCACCCTGGAGTGGCCACCCTCTGTTGTCACTGTCCCCCCCGGGAGGAGACACCCTGTGCCGCTGCGCGCACTGGGGCGGGGCCCTCGGGGGCCCAGGTCCCCCCTGGGACCGCAGGAGATGTCGTTGCCCCATCTCGAGCAGTGACATCTGCACCTTTCCCCGGGGAGAGGAGAGAGGGTGAGGGGGTCACCCTGGAGCGGCCTCCCTCTGTTGTCACTGTCCCCCCCCCGGGAGGAGACACCCTGTACCACTGCGCCCACCACGGCGGAGCCCTCAGGGGCTCAGGTCCCCACTGGGACCGCAGGAGATGTCGCTGCCCCATCTCGGGCGGTAACGTCTGCACTTCTCCCCAGGAAAAAGAGGAAGAAAAGAGTCACCCTGAAGAAGTCACCCTCTGTTGTCGCTGTCTCCCCCCAGGAGCACCCTACCCCCAATGTAAGCATCGTACAGGGTGCGGGGAAGCGGTGGGAGGCTCCCGCTGAGGAGGTAGCGGTACCCTTTTTTGGGGAATCAATCCCCAGGAAGAGGAAAGAAAAAACTAAGAACAAGAGGGTGATTGAGGAGGGTGAGGAGGGTGAACCGTATTACGTTCACCCTCAGAAGTCTCCGAAGCGGAATGCAACATCAATTCCGCACAGGGTGGCCCTGTCCGGCCCACAGGTTAGGATTAGTCAGTGTAAGCCGGACCCCATAAATATGCAGTCCCCCCCCTCGAAGATCTGGAGGGAATGCAGGAGGAGGTACCCGGCGTCCCTGGGGTGGAAGATCAAAGTGCTCAACAACATGAGGCTTTGCTCCTAGAAATGGACGTTGGGGATCCTTCCAACACCCCTCCCAGTTGGAGAACATCCCCCGGGGACTTGTGTTTCGGTGAATCTGCCGCGCCGGACGCAGTTGTCTTCGGAAACTCGGAGGTCGGCCAGGATCCCCCTCCGGCTGTGCCGCCTTCGGGTGGCACACCTGAGGCTGAGGCCCGGTTTGTGTCACCGGAAGAAGGGGGTGGGCTAGGGCTGACCCCCGTGGTTGGGGGTTTGGAGGATGGAGCGGGGGAGGCGGGTGTGGGTGAGGGTGTTTTAGCGAGCACTTCATTTTGCATCTGGGAGATGCCAGATGTGAGCTCTCCTGGTGAGGAGTTTTGGTCGGGCACTTTGTTGGATGCGACTGCTGGGCTGGACCCTCTCTATGAGGTGCTTGCTGAAAATTGCCTTCCCGCGATAAATGCGAATGCCCGTGGCATCCCGTTTGTTCGCATGGTGGTAGAGGAGACCAGGAGGGCACTGTGTGCCTCGTTGGCACCCGAGGACACTAGGGAGACCGCTACCTCCGCCATACCGCCACCAGCTACCCCTGAACATCCCACCCCGGGGTTGGATGTGGAGGATATAGTAGACGCACTCGTGAAAACACCGAGGAGGGGACCCACTTTAAGGCTGAGAAAAGCCCCCGCAGGGAAGAGCGGGGATCCTCAGTTTTTCAGTCAAGAGGAGCTCGGGGAGTTGGGGCTCAGTGAGGAGTCCTCTTGCACCGCGGAGGCGGTGGACTCTTTGACCCCCATTATCCCTGCCCAGGAGCTAGATGGTTTCCTGGAGGATACCCTCTGCAAACACGGAACCACGAAGGTGCAGTTGGCCCTTGGAAGGTGGAAGGATGCCTCGGTCATTCTCCACTCTCTCTTAGTATACATCAGGGCTAACCACAAGGCCAAAATCTCTGGGCCTATCCATCTTCGTGTCCTGAAATTTCATAAATTGATGCGAGACCACATAAAGGCTTCTCGGGGTGTAGCTCCGTGAGCGCCTGTGGAAAGCAAAACTCCTGATTACCAATGGCTTTGAGCATCGGTATACTTAACGTGAATGGCTGGGTTTCGCAGGTTCCAGGTACTCTCCTTTTTACAGAAGGGAAAGTATTCTGTGAGTTTCCTGCAGGAAACCCATACCCCTCCAGAGGCTGAAGCCAGCTGGCATTTGGAGTGGCGAGGCAGTGTCTTCTTTAGCCACCTCACTTTGTCATCTAGTGGTGTGGTGACCCTGTTCTCTGAGTCCTTTCAACCAGAGCTACTGCTTGCCAAAACTGTTGTTCCAGGTCGCCTGTTGCATCTCAGGGTCCGGCACGAGGACTACACATTTAATTTCCTGAACGTGTATGCTCCTGCCACCGGACTCCTGGAAAGGCAGTTCTTCGTCAGAATGTCTGAATACCTGGAGACAGTCGACGCGGACGAATACGTGGTGCTCGGGGGTGATTTTAACTGTACCCTCGAGGCTCGGAAAGACCGGAATGGTCCGGAGCCACACCCGTGTTCTGCGTCGGCCTTGCGGGAGGTCATCACCTGCTACTCCTTGGTAGATGTCTGGCGAGAACAACATCCTGAGGCATCCACTGAGTTCACCCATGTTAGGGTGTTTAGGGGTGAACGGATGTCCTGGTCCTGGATCGACAGGCTGTATATTTCCAGCCACAGCCTGTCAAGAGCCCAGTCCAGTGCCATTAGGCTGGCGCCGTTTTCGGACCACAATTGTGCGTCAGTGACGGTGACGCTGCTACCTGCAGCACCCTCGGCCGCATATTGGCACTTCACCAATACGTTGTTGGAGGACAAGGGGTTTGCGACGTCGGTCCGAGACTTTTGGATGCCTGGAGAGGTTGCAGGTCAGACTTTGCCACGTTAGAGCAGTGGTGGGATGTGGGCAAGGTTCATCTGCGCCTCGTGAGTAAGGAGTACACCAAAGGTGCCAGCGGGCGGCGCGATGCTGAGATCGAGGCCCTCAGGGAGGAGGTGCTCGATATCGAGAAGCGGCTGTCTGTGGCAGGAGACCAATACCTGCAGAGTATGTACGTGGAGAGGAAGTGCGCTCTCCGGGACTTGGAAGATCGGAGTGCTCGGGGGGCGTATGTGCGATCCTGCATCCACTTCCTTCAGGAGATGGATCGCGGGTCGCGCCTCTTCTAAGCGCTGGAGAAAAAGAGGGGAAACAGTAGACATATCACCTGCTTGTTGGCAGAGGACGGTACCCCTCTGACTGACCCGGAGAGCATACTGGACAGAACCCGGAGATTCTATTTAAATCTTTTCTCTCTGGAGTCCATCCAGCCAGATAAATGCAGGGTCTTATCGGAGGGGCTTCCCACGGTCGGTGAGGATGGAAGGGAGCGGCTTGAGTTACCATGGACTCTGGCCGAGCTCTCTGAAGCCCTCAATCTCATGTCCCGCGGGAAAACGCCAGGGCTAGACGGGCTGACTGTGGAGTTCTTCCGTTTTTTCTGGGAGATGCTGGGACCTGATTTCACCGAGGTCCTAGCCGAAGCCTGGAGACCGGTGAGATGCCCCTTTCGTGTCGGCGGGCAATATTGTCTCTGCTGCCGAAGAAGGGAGATCTCCGCCAGATCTCTAACTGGTGACCGGTCTCACTGCTCAGCACAGACTATAAGATCGTAGCCAAAGCGCTTTCGCTGAGGCTCAAGTCCGTGCTGGCAGAGGTAATTCACCCCGACCAGTCCTATACTGTCCCGGGCAGGAGTATTCATGACAACATCTTTTTGGTCCGGGACCTGATGCACTTCGCACAGAGGACTGGTCTATCACTCGCCTTCCTGTCCCTAGATCAAGAGAAGGCGTTTGACAGAGTGGATCACCGTTACCTTATGCAGACCCTGCAAGCGTTTGGCTTCGGCCCACAATTTGTGGGCTTTCTCCAGATGCTGTACGCCTCTGCAGAGTGTCTGGTGAAGATCAACTGGTCCCTGACGGCACCTTTTGTGTTTGGTCGGGGAGTACGTCAAGGGTGCCCCCTGTCTGGGCAACTGTACGCGCTGGCCATTGAGCCCTTCCTCTGCCTACTGAGGAGGAGGCTCACCGGGCTGGTGCTGCGGGAGCCCGACATGTGGGTAGTCCTGTCGGCTTATGCCGATGACGTGTTCCTCGTGGCCCAGGACCTAGATGATCTAGAGCGGGCACAAGCGTGCCAAGAGGTTTACACAGCGGCCTCTTCTGCTCGGATCAACTGGTCCAAGTGCTCTGGCATTTTGGTGGGTCCCTTACAGGTGAACTCCTTGCCCCCTGCGTTTCGGAATGTCTCGTGGGAGAGCGATACTCTCAAGTATCTGGGAGTCTACCTGTCTGCTGCGGAGGACCCGGCCCCGGAAAACTTCAGTGATCTTGAAGAACGGGTCATTGCTCGTCTGGGTCATGGGTATATCTGTCGCGAATGCTTTCCCTTAGGGGAAGAACCCTGGTGATTAATAATCAGCTGGTGGCCAGTCAGCTATGGCACCGGCTGATAGCCATGGGTCCAACCCCCGAATTTATCAACAAGATCCACAGGAGGTTGATGGATTTCCTCTGGATGGGGAAGCATTGGGTCTCTGCGGGAGTTGCGTGTCTCCCTTTGGAGGAAGGTGGACAGGGAGTGGTGTGTGTCCGCTCCCAGTTACACACTTTCCGCCTCCAATACCTGCAGAGATACCTATTCGCTGATCCGTCTCCGCAGTGGTGCCAGCTGGCAACCAGTTTCTTTCGCCAGCTGCGCAATATGAGGTATGACCGGCAACTGTTTATCATCAGGCCCGAGGGTTTAGGTAGAGACCTCTTGGTGCTGCCGGCATACTACCGGGACTTACTTAAGGCCTGGAAACTGGTCTCCGCGACCAGGAAGGAACAGGCGGTGGGGGTTGATTTCCTCGCCGAGCCCCTGCTGTATAATCGGGCAGTGGGGGCTCGGATGTTGGATTCACCCTCTATTTGCCGCCGGCTAATCCTGGCGCAGGTGACCAGAGTCGGGGATCTCCTGGACTTTGGGCGGCGAGACTGGGTTAGGGTAGAGGTGCTCGCGCCCCGTATGGGTCTGCGTACTGCCCACGTCACTCATCGTTTGATCAGGGAGATTAAAGATGCCATCCACCCCGACTCACGCACCTTCATTGAGGGGGTATTGCAGACCGGAGAGCCTTGTCAACCTATCAACTTCAGCTCTCCGGATCTTTGCGTGGAACCAAAGCCACGGCAACCCCCTCGGGCTCTTCTCTCCCCCAACCTCAGTAGGTTGGGGGATATGTCCCCGGCATGTTTCCGCGGCATGCCGAGGAAAGTCCTGTATTCTCTAGTGCTCCATATAGTGCACTACCTCGCCCTTGTCACCCGCCCAGATACTATATGGAGGCGGGTATTTCCTGCGAACGAGGGCGAGAGACCCCGGTGGAGGGAACTCTATTCATCCTTGGTTCCCCGTCCCGCCGGGGATTTGAGTTGGAGGGTCCTCCACGGTGCACTGAGCACAGGAGAGTATTTGGCACATTTCACGGACTCCCCCGCCGCTTGTCCCTTCTGTGGTGAGCGGGAGTCCGTATATCACATTTATTCGAGTTGCGCCAGACTGCAGCCCCTCTTTTCCTTCTTGAGGAGCCTTCTCATGCAGTTCTGGCTACACTTCTCCCCTCATCTTTTTATTTTTGGGTGCCCAGTGTCCCGGAACGATAAGCCTAGGGATCTCCTGGTCAACCTGCTCCTGGCATTGGCTAAGGTAGCCATTTGTAAAACCAGGAGGCAGTGTTTGGAGGGGGGGGTCCCAACAAACATTGTGGTCATGTTCCGGGCGCTGGTGCACTCCCGTATTCGGGCAGAGTACTCGTACGCCGAGTCTACTGGGACGGTTTCAGAATTTGCCTCCCAGTGGGCATTAGGCGGGGTGCTCTGCTCGGTATCCCCCATCAAGGGTTCTTTAGAGTTAACCCTTCTGCTTTAAGTGCACTTCAACAGTGCACTTGTTGGTCTTCTTTTGAATATTTGTTTGACTGGTTTTTCTTTGTTCTACTTGGCAACAAGTAGAATTGCTGTTCAACTGAATTGGCCGGCTTCGCCGGCCAATCAGTTTTAAACCAGATCAAAATAGACCCACTTTTCTCTCTACTACTCCCCTCTCTGTCATTGGTGCACCTTCCTTTATAATCCCTGTCTGTCCACCTCTTCCTCGCTCTGCATAGTTCCTGTTTCCCTGTGTGTACCTGACCTATGCTGTGCTCCCTCTGCTCCTGTGATTACCTGCTCCTGTGTTACTTTGGATTTCCCTGGCTTTGACCCCTGCTTACCCTGGACTACTCTGCTCTCTGGTATCCCTTTGAACCCTGCTACGCATACGACTCCGCTTACCTCTGGCTTCCTAGGACCTGGCTTGCCCTCTGACGACTCTACCCTCTGGATCCCTGAACATTGGCAAACAGACACGACTATTCTCACGGACATTCCCCAAGCATTGCAAGTATATACTAACAACTCTTTCAACAGGCCCAGCAATGCTATACCACACTACGGGCTTGCTCCACTGGTGTGGGTGTGTGGTATCATACCGTTCCCACCTCAGTACTGGGGCCTAGCTTGGTCTGCGGGCATACAGGCGTGACAGCCTTGCTTTGACTGTTGATCCTGCCGCTGCCTGACCCTGCTACGTACCTTGGACTCCGCACCTCTCTATTCCTGAACCTGACTACGCACCCCGACGATCCGCTACTCTCCAATCCTGAACTTGGCAACGTACCCCGACGATCCGCTACTTTCCAATCCTAAACTTGGCTACGTACCCCGCCGATCCGCTACTCTCCAATCTTGATCCAGCAAGTAACCTCTACTACTCTCACATCTATACTCCTGACCTGGCTTGCACGACCAATCTACATTCTAGGCCCGCCCGCGTGGCTGTGGGTTGGCGTTACTCAATTCCCTACCTCATTACCGCGGTCGTGCTTCGTTTGTGGTGAGCTACGCATTACAGATACATTGGTAGCCAGCCCACACATACATCACTAGCAAGGGATGTGTTCTCACCTGGGGCATGAACAATGCAACCCGGATTGGGCCAGTCACGTTACTGACGTCATTATATTTAGGTTTACATAGCGGGCTGATTCAGTTCATCCTTTAGACCAGAGGTGCACAAACATTTTAGTCGTGCCCCCTGCCCTCTTACCTGCTCTCTGGCATTTCCTCATCTTTGCGACGTCACGGCATCATGTGATGTCGCATTGTCATGGCAACTCGATGTCGTGACATTATGTAATGTTCTGTTGTTATGGCTTTGTTGCTATGAGAAGATGCAGGAGAAGCCAGAGTGAAGGTAAGAGGCAGTTATAGGGGCCCCGTGCTCTCCCCGGCAATCAATTTAAATGTTGGGGGCCTCTGTAAGAGTGGGACTCCGCTTAGTTTGCACATCCCAGCTCTAGAACTTTAGAAGGGCCTTTTTTGGCATGAGCCACTAGTCTTTTTCCTAACATGATGTGTCATGTTCTGCTCTGTTGCTGATTTAAAAATTTGAATGCGGTTTTTAATGTTTACTAAATACAGAAGACTATGGGGCTTATCCTAGTACCTCGATAACTTTGCTGCTATCTAGAACGATGTGGCATATTCCAGGTGATGGAACATGCCACATCAAGGTAATGAAGGGATTAACTGCTCCCACAACAACCCTCCCCCCCCGGTAGGCCTAAAAACCCACCATGGGCCAAATACCACCTTCACCCACCCCCGCTACCCACAATAAACCGGTCACTGGTAATTAACACCTTCATTGCCTTAGTGGTTAGCCGCTACGGTAATGAAGCTACCTGCAAATGTATTTTTATTGCATCGGAGAGAAGCTGGGGGTCTCCGGAGCTGATATTAATTAGCATCCGCTCCAGAGACTCCTGACTTTAATCCAATGCAGGAAAAATGCATTTTTTTCTGTCCTGCTCTCAGATCCCATCTCATCAACCTAGGGCTGGCGAGATCAAATCTTTGATAAACTCGCGATTCCAGAGTGTCAATTAATTTATTGAGGCTACTATAATAGCGTGATTTATCAAAATGGCACTATTTGGATTTTTGCAGCTCCCACTCAATGTGTTTGAGCAGGAGCCAGAAATCGCGGAAAAATGCCTTCCCCATACGATTTGGCCAACTCATTGAGGCTTTCTAATAGCAACGTTGCAAAATTTTGCGAGAAGTGCTCAAAATCCTCGACGAGTTGTTATCGAATTTACTAGAATAGTCCCCTATATATTTTACTAACTACCGTTAACAGGCAGTGCTTAGACCAAACAGACAAACCAACAAATTTTAGTGCGCTCCGCAGATAAGGGCGGAGGAGTCATGCTTCAGGATAGAGTTGGTTATGTTGCTAAATCATGGCACCTCCTACCTGACACAGAGGCCTATCATATTCTTAAAGTGGGGTAGCGAGAAGTGAAAGAAGGTGGGGGGTGAGAGAGAAGTGAGAGAATTGGGGTGTGAGAGAGGAGTGAGAGAAAGGGGGTTGAGAAAGAGGAGAGGGGATGAGAGAGAAGTGGGGGGAGAGGGGTGAGAGAGACGGGGGAGAGGGGTGAGAGAAGGTAGGAAGTGGGTAAGAGAAGGGTGGGGAGAAAGGAGTGAGAGAAGGGAGCGGAGAAAGAAGAGAGAGAGAAGGGGGAGGAGAGAGGGGTGAGAGAGAAGTGGGAGAAGGGGGAAAGGGGTGAAAGTTAAGAGGGGGAAAAAGGAGGTAGAGGGAGAATGAGGAGAGAGTGAGAGAAAGGAGGGGGGAGTGAGAGAAAGAGAGGGGGATGTAGGGTAGATGCAAGTGAGCAGAAGATTATGCGGGGTAGAAGCTGGTGAGTAGGGGAGCATGTGGGGCCCACACACAATCTACATTAATTCTGTGTCCCCCAAAGCCCAGGAAGTGCCCCCCCCCCCCCAGCCAAAGTAATTGCCCATCCCTGTACTAGATACAATTGCTTGGAACTCAGAATACAGATTAGCCACTTTAGTTATACAATCTTTATATACATCAACTCAACATAAGGATTGAATAGAAACAGTGAATTACTTTTTGTCTGAGGATGGCTCATTACCAAATTCGCAATTTTAATTTATTTTAGACAGTATTTTGTTTAATTGCAATGCAAACATTTTATGTTTAAAGATTCTGTTTATTTCCAGCTATGTACCTTCTTCAAAGATGTGAACACAAATTCGTAATTACATCCAAAAAGTAATCAAAACGGAGGGGGAAATCAAATGTGCCTTATGAGGCATTTAAGAAGAAACTTTGAGTCTCCCTGAGTTTGATTAACAGACGTCTACTCTTGAAAGAAGATCTCTAGAAAAGAGTTGCAAGAAAGATCTTATTTGTTTGGCATACATGAGGGTGAGAGATAAAGATAGAAGCTCTTTACTTTGTTACAATGATCATAAAAAGAAATCTAAAAATGTTCAACCTGTGTATAGGGAAATACGAAGTCCAAATGGGTAACAACATTTATTCCTTTCAGATTTTTAGATTCAATGTATATAAAGATTTTCCAAAATATAGTCATATTGGACAAAACAGGCATGGAATATTATCTAACCATTGGAGCATTTTACAGCTATATCCAGGGTTAAGATCTATAATTCCAACAAGACCACATGTAATTTTCAAAGTCATAGTTTAAAAACCATGCCAGCATTACGTTTACTAAAAGAAGAAAAACCATCAAAGAAAACTATTTTTAATTTTTCTATTCATAATGGCCATTTTCAATGCGGTCAGTGTAGGGCGTGTGACTTTTGCTATGCAACCTCTGTTTTCCTTCCAAAATTCCTGCCAGAAAATGTACAATTACAAGTTTTATCAATAATGAAAAAAAGTATAGGGAAAAAAAGTCTTCAGCAGGGGAAAAGAAACAACTTGTATTCGGCCCAATATATACGCAAAAAAATAGCCAGAATAGGTGGTTTCCCCGAGAGATGATAATAGAGCTCTACTTACATTTGGTTTAACATCAATTTGAATTTATTCCAAGGAACGTGAAGAAACAACGTGTCGGGTTCACAAAGGACCTTTCATCCGGTGGTGCATTGTAAATGGACGAGGTTCATACTTTTCCTAAGCAAACTTTGAAAGTTTGATTATACAGTCTACAGCCTGGCAACACAATAGGTAATAAACCTTAAACAGTGCCTTGCTTCTCTTAACAACACAGACAATTATTGCCAACTGAAATTAAATGTATGAATGTATGTACGTTTGTGCGTGTGTATGTGTGTGTATGCGTGTGTATGTGTGTGTATGTGTCAAAGGTAAATAAATAAAAAATATTTTTATTAAAACTTTTTTTCATTTTTAAAATATTATTTTATACATAATTTACAATCTCTACACACACATACACATATACACACACAAACACACAAACACACACAGTACCTTCACTCACAGCATACACACGAAAAGCATGCGGCACGTGCACACGCGTTCGCACATGCACACGCGCGCGCACGGCCGCAAACAGTATAGCACGGCCCTAAGATTGTGCAGATAACACATATAGTGCATTCCAAAAACTAGCTTATCTGACAGTGTAGGAACAAAAAAAAGCGGATACAATAATGGTGGGATGAGTACAACAACAATCTGCTCTTATTTCCACTTTGATCCTAAAGTACGATATGTGCACTTTTATATAGAATCTGAATCTGTAAATGCAGTGACAGCGTACCAAATTATATCTAACATCAATGTTTCTTGTCCAGGATTTAGTGGTATTCAAAAATGTCCCAGAGTAGCCTGAAGGGTACAAATACTAATAGGAATCTAGGATTTTAGAATATCATCCATATAATAACACTAACTTTAATGCAATTGTAAAAGTTACATTAAATAATTGATTTCCGTTACTGGTCAGTTTTATATTTACTTCTTTAAACATAGCTACTGATACAATTATGGGGGGCCTCTGCAATTGGATTAAATATATCGGTTCTCATTCTGAAAAGAAGTTCAAGAAACATTGTCTTAAACATTTCAATGATTTGGCTATTGCTACTGTAGGCTTGCTTTTAAGACGTAGTTTCTGAAACGAAGTTGCGCTTATAGTGCCGGCGACGGCGATGCGACGTCGACCGAAAACAAATGTATTGCCACCGTCGCATGCGCTTATAGTAAGCGCGATTCGATGGAGCGACGGAAGCAACGCGAAATTTGAAAGCCGGCCAAATTAGATTTTTCAGAGGCTGTCGCCACATGTGACAGCCTCTGAACTAATCAATGACCGGGTCACCGATGACATCGCCGCAAAGCGAATTACAACTTTTGCTAGCGGCGACGGGGGACATCACCCGCCACGTGCACTATAAGCGCGGCCCAATGCACAAAACAACTTTAGAGAACCTATTGTCAGAAGATGTACAGTATAACCACTTATTCTCCAATTGCTAGTCAGATTCTGAAACTAGCTGGGGACTAAGGAGTTTTGCCTTTTCCATAAGGCACACCTGATTTAAGAAAAGCTTAAGAATGTGATCAGAGAAAAGTAAAAGGTATAAGACTTGAAGAGGAATTGGTACAAGCAATAGCAGCAATGCAATGCTTTATTCTGCATTTTGTCTTTTAATTTGCTTCCTCACTAGCCGCTGCAGTGGTACTGTACATCTCAGCAATATATAATAATGCCAAGAGCCTCTCTTTCTGTTATTTCCGTTGTCCAGATATCTTCAAATTCTCTTCACATACTTTCCAGCATTTTTTCTTCCATTTTGTATTATCGCAACATTTTTTAGACTGTTTACATTACTTGGGAATGTGGAAAAAATAGACTTACATGCAACATTGTCACCAGATTATTGCAAAATGTCAATGTTTTTGCATAAATAGCAGTATATAAAGGACAATATGACCTAATGCCATCTGCTTCTGTGTTGAACTTTGCAATGCAAATTGACTTTTAAAGTTTGAGGAATTTTTTGGCAAAGTTTGCTGATTTCGCAGAATTTTTCAAGAAGAAATATTGGCACATTTTGCCATATTTGTAAACATAAATTAAATAACGCACACATCTCCGCTTGTGATCTGTGAATCATGGCTTTAAGTGTTGGGCGTCTGACATCTCTGCACTGCTTCTGTTTCCTTCACAGAGGCTTTTTTTAACCACAAGTTGGTGTTTTCTTTATTTGATAATTCCTGTGCTTCTATATCGGTTTGAGTACTTTTTTGCCTATTTTTTATTTAAGATGTTATGTTTACAATCTGGAAAAGGGAAAGCTGTACATAAATTAAAAAGCATTAAAGGGTGAGGGGAAAGAAAATATATGCACAACAATATAAATTATAGACTCACTAATCAATGGAAAATAAAAGAACAGATCCTGCGCTCCTACCAATTTGGGCTAAAGTATACTAGTGACATGTTTGCATTTAGAACCTAAGGCTAGGTCTCCAGTGGCCGCGTCTGCGACGGCGTGTGCGACGCACACAAGGTACAGCCCTCTATGGGGCCGGCCCCAGTAGCTGCCTGCGCGCCCCGGCACAATGCGCGACCACATTTTGCAAAGACAAGGATTTTGTCTTTGCTAGTGGCGACGGAGCGCTTGTCACGTCACGACGGCAGTTCAGCCAATGAAGGCGAACCAGCCGTGTGGCGTCATGCCCTGCCCCCGCCACACCCTTACCACGCCTCCCTGTTGCACGCTGCCCTCAGTCCACCACGTCGCGCTGCTGCTGCTGGGAACGAGCGCCGCCAGGCATCCCGTCGCACACTGGGGCCTTAGCCATAGACTGCGTGACAAAGGAGTCATTTGGTTGCATCTTTTGATCAAAACGTCAACCTCGTCAAGGTAGACTCCGTTAGCAGGACATTGCGCCACTAATCAATGCACGGATCTAAAAGTGTAAGACAACAGCTTATTAATAAGATGAAGTGCCATACAGGTATTGTTTAAGATCTTGAAAGCAGAAAAGGAAGGATATTCAGCGCTCGTGCTGTAACTATTAAATATGGAAAATCCCTTTGCAGCACGCGCATGGAGCGTCTCCCCAAGGGCTCCTACTTCAAGGTGGTTCCCCCCTACAAGAGGGGAGAGGGCACCCTGAAAAACAGGGTAAGAAAAAATGCACAGATGCGCACCAGGGATTAGTTAATGGTAATTTATTAAAAATACACAGATACTGAGGGGATCCAACCCCACCTCATCTAAAAATGCTATAAAGCTTGGACACAGTACCTATAGAATGTGACCTCTGATACTACCTAAGCCCTAACAAAGCACGTTGTGCGAAACGCGTAGAGGTCACGACAGGTCATCCTGCGCGTGTTTTCTGACAAGCTGAGACGGAGCCTGCGAGAGGCACAAGCGGTGCGTTCCATCTTCACGGTGTCGAGATCCGGATCTTCATGCGGACACCGTGAACCCACATTTCTGCCTCAGTGTAAGTGTCCGTCTCCCCTTGCCAGCGGCTTGATTATCTTTGGCGGTTTCACTCCTAATCGTTAGACGGATTTTCACTTTTGCTTTATTGATCATTTGTATTTTACTGTATTTTGTATGTTGTACTGTTTAGGGCTTAGGTAGTATCATAGGTCACATTCTATAGGTACTGTGTCCAGGCTTTATAGCATTTTTAGCTGAGGTGGGGTTGGATCCCCTCAGTATCTGTGTATTTTTAATAAATTACCATTAACTAATCCCTGGTGCGCATCTGTGCATTTTTTCTTACATTGTTTAAGATCTAATTAATTCATACTGTAAATATCTGATATCAGAGGGCCCACTTAATCTATATAGGATTCCATATCCTGTGCAAGCTGCTTACTGGATATTGTGCCTTAAATAAGCTGTGACTTTTTCTATGAGCATATCCTCATTGGTTCTGCAATTTTAAAATAGCCATGAGGGGTACATTATTATTTCCAGTGAGTGGCAATTGAACATCTTGTTGCAGTTATGTTGTGTGACATCAATTTTGCGGTGTACCTGTTAATGTCTCTATCATATCCTCATTCCTTCTTCATACTAACTTGCCAGCCAAGACATCATTCTATTTGACCTGCTTGTCGAGGGCGGCAGAAACGACAGCCGAACACAGGGATGCACACATCATTTGGGAATTTAAGTCTTTATTATGTTTTAGATGTGGACATGTGGGGACTAACATGTCTGACTGACCCTATCTCTACTGTGTGTGTGGTACAAACGGTAGGCTAGTCACATGGAGATGCTGTCCTTTCAGATATAGAGTTTATCTCTACAATAACATTATCACAATTGTAAACTGTCAAAAGAAGATAACAACACAAGAACAGTGTAAGTTAAGCAAGCCGCAGCCTGTTCCTGGGAAGAGATAGCTTCACTCAATAAGAAAACACATATAGTTGTTTTAAATATCGGATTATTTGTGAATCTACTTTATACGTCAAAGGATCGAGGTTATGCAGGTAATAAATGTGACTATTGCTACTGTATATTCAAACTAGCCCAATTAATCTTCACATGGTTGTACACCCAATGGAAATGAATTAATTAATATTTTAGATGTGCAGATATTCAATTGTGTTAATGGTTTGAGTCAGTGATTCTTTTTTAGTATCTGCCACCAAAAATACCCAGTTTTAATTCATCAACAGCATTGCAGATGCAATTTAAATGCACCTTGCCCTGCTGAGATTGACGTTGTTTACATATGGTTGAAGTTAGGCTGCAAGGGAATAAAGAGTAAGCAATATTCAGTAATGTGTTCGGCTAGGATGATTCTCAATTCTCCTGCATGACTTAATAAATAGTAAAAATGTAGAATCACAGACAGAGATGGGCAAATACTTAGCTCAAATTCATTTGTTCAAGTTTTGAACATTTACTGTTGGCGAAAATGCATATGAAACGTAATCAATATCCTAGTTAAATAGCACATTTGACTTTTAAAAAAATATATGAGTTTCTTGTGAAACTTGGTTAAATTGTGCACATACTGTATTCACATACAATATTTTTTGAAACAACAAACTGACAAATTGCCTTCTTTGATTCGTATATTACTAAAGCATTTGATTCTGTCTAGAAAAGTATTTGACATCTTCACAAGGGTGAAGACACGAAAATTGCAGTGGCCAGGACATATCACCAGAAGAACTGGCAATCATTGGAAAAAGATGATACTCAAATGAATTCTACATGAAATCAAAAGACCATTACAGTATTTATTAATTCTATTATTCTGCTTACCTGGACCATTGCAAAATGGGAAATATTGGGGGTATCTGTACGAAGGCAGAAATGATGTGTCTGGGAGGGGTACAAAATCTGCAAGACGTATCAATGAAAAATATTCCATTTAAATAAATGGGGTTTCTTGTTTGATACATATGGCAGAATAGGTTTGCCACAAATCTGCATGGTCTTGCCCACCCCGGCGGTCTGCTTCGGAATTTGGTGGTCCGATTCAGAAGTCAGTCCCAACTTATTTTTCTGCCACCGGTACTGACTGAAAGATGTGAGACAGAAAAGGAAGAGATAGAGAAAGAAGGGGGTGTGGGGTGGAGAGAAAGGGGGTAGAGAGAGAGAAAGGTTTAAGAGAGAGAGAGATAGAAGGAAAATAGAGGGAGAGAGAAAATAGGTGGGGAGAGGGAGAAAGAGGAGGCGGGCCATAGAACGAGTGAGAGAAAGGGGGGAGAGAGAGAGAAAGGGGAGAGAGAAAGAGAGAGTAAGGGCATAGGGAGAGATAAAAGGTGAGAGGATAGAGTGAAAGGGAGAGGGAAGCGAGAAAGGAAGGATGAATAGAGAGAAAGAAAGGAGTGTGAGGTTTCACAAAGACAATGGTCGGCGCATTTGCACTTCCTTGAAAATACACAAGGACCGTGGCACAAATGTCCCTTCTGCCTGTGATGATGTGATTTTCCTCTACTAAGATGGTCGACAAAGCAGGATGTGTTCTCCTCTACCAAGATGGTCGACAAAGCAGGACGTTAGCCTCCTCTTAGAAACTGGTCTTTGTCTGCACCGGGTCTAGGCCTATAAATCAACACATGGGTGATCAGTCCTTTTCCTATTCTAAGTATTTCTGTACTGGGTATGCAGCTGGAGAAACTTTCAACAGACTTCCCGTTTAAACCTTGGACTTGTATCCTGACCCTTGCTTCAGACTGCTTGCCTGCCCTGACCCTGGATCCATGACCCAATAACTTCTGCCTTCTGCCATCATACGACTTCGGAACTGGACCTGACTATTCTTGCTTGTCTAGTCCCAAGATCGCAGGTCAAGGATCGGCACTATACTTTCAACCTCTGCCCTGCGGGTCCATCTCCTGGGCTGCAGTTAGCAACGTTACATGTTGCACGGGCCAACGCACTGGACCCTGCAGAGGTAGTAATGGCTGTAACACTTCAGGGTCAGCTCCTTGGGACCCATGTTAATTACCTGACTGCATGGACCAGAAGCTGGACACCATCATTGCTACCCTGCAGACCCTTTGTGGTAATTTCAGTGCATTCAGTTCGGCTTCAGCTTCTACTGCATCCTCGGTCCCTGATGCCGAAACTGTACCTATACCTGTAGAATTGAAGGAACCCAAGATTCTTAATCCCGTCCGCTTTGGAGGTGCTCCTTCGGCCTGAAGAGGTTTTGTTAACCAGTGCCAAATCCAGTTTATACACAATACAAAACCTTCATCATTATCTACTCATTGCTCCCAGGTGGCATTCATCATGTATTTTCCTGTCGATGAAGCTCTGCCGTAGGCCTCGCCACTTTATGAAAAAGGTTCCCCTCTCTGGGCTGTCTTCAATAGCCCTGGCCTTCCAGCCTCCACTGAGGCAGCTCTCCTAGATATCCAGCAGGGTCACCGTTTTGTGAGTCAGTACATGGTCGAATTTAGGACCTAGGCCGCAGAAACTGACTGGAATGATAAAGCTCTGATGTTTGCATTTCATCAAGATTTTGGGGAGAAGCTAAAGGATGAGTGGACCTGCAGGGATATTCCCCATGATCTAGAAGGTCTGATCTCTCTCTGCATTTCCTTGATCTCTGTATGCAAGACAGGCAGCAGGAGCGCTATCGCAAGACCCAGCCTTTCAGCTTGGAACCTCGTTTCCAGACACCCGTGAGTGAGCCTGTAGTAGATCTTGAGGAACCTATGCACTTGGGGAATATGCGCTTTACTGAAGAGGAGAAACAGCGCTGACGCACTACTGAGGTGTGTCTCTACAGTGGCCAGAAATGTGACCTATCACAGACTTGCCCGTACAAGCTGGAAAATACCAGTGCATTGAGGTTATATGAGAAACTCATCTGGGCGTATCCACCATATTTTGACGGATGTATGTATGTATATCTTTATTTATATAGCGCCATAAATGTACATAGCGCTTCATAGCAGTAATACACGTGATAATTATATAAATAACAAATAATACTAATAACACATAATGAGAAGAAGGGCTTCAGACATAAAAGTGACATTTAGGAAAAGGAGTCCCTGTTCTGAAGAGCTTACAATCTAATTGATGGAAGACCATTGGGAATGGTATTGATGTTGTTCTGGGGCTCCCCTGGTTATGTACCCACAATCCACAGATCGATTGGAGTTTAGGAAAGTCATAGCCTGGGGGTTCCCTTGTAATTCGGAGTGTCTTTGCCTTTTTCGTCCAGTGAGGAACTTCCGTCTCCCGGAGCAGGAAGGTTTGACTGGTCTTCCAGAATCTTACTCCGAATTCAGGGGTGTCTTCAATAAGAAGCAGAGAAAAATAGAAGTGTATGTTGCACACCAAAAATAAGTTAAATTGATAGTTACCGGTGTTCCTGATTCAAGGGAAAACCTGTGAATAATCCAAAGTGTATTCCATGTATAGAATCAAATCAATGCACTCCGGTTTTGTTTTAGCAAATTGAATTTATTGAGCCATGAAAACACGACGTTACGGCCTCTCTATCAGCTTTTACCAAGTGAAATGGCATTTCAAGTGATGATGCCAAGTACTTCATTTCAGTATGCATCATCTGTGCCCGTAGCAAGGTTCCACCAGCATTGCATTGCGGCCTCTTACAGCCACTACTGTTACCATTCCGTCCATGGACACAGCTATCCATGGACTTCATCAGGGAGATTCCCCCATCTCATGGCATGACAACCACCCTCGTCATCATGGACCACTTCTCAAAACAGGCGCATTGGTTATTCAATGTAGTAGTGTCTCAAGTTGTACAGGAAACCCTACAAACCTCCCTCCAAATAACTTAGGGAGAGACACGTGCTCAAAAATGAGCAAACCTGGAAGAAATGCTAACGGCTGTGCAAAGTATATTTAACTGAGTCACTTCCCACACTCTAACCTGAGACCCAACAACGGATTTTGAAGAAACTAGACGGCATTAGAATGAAGTAATCCGATGGCGCATTTCATTCCATGGATCGGATTTGGTCAAGTCTGCACATCTCTACTGAAGAATGCAAGTAGAAAGAATTATAATCTACAGTATGCATGCACCAGTGAGATATGGAGGCTGTGCTAGCATTGGTGGAAGGTGGAAATGATTAAATACTTGGTTTGCAGTGTGACGTAGAGGTACAGTACAGTGCTATAATACAGGACAGGGCAATGGAGATTAAATTGATGATACATAGGAACCACTTGGCCAATCTAGTCTATCAATTTTTCTAAGTCTTGTAAAACCTTATACCCTTTTACTGTAAATCCATTAGTTTCTTTCATATTTAGAATAGCCTTGTGTCTAACCAAAGCAATTTGTATTTGCTGTACTGTGTTGGCAACTAGCATCTATTCCAGGAATCTTCTGCACTTCCTTTTCCTGCTTCAGAGTGTGACCTCTTATTTTACCACTTCTCTTACTCTGAAATATGCTTCCTACCTGCACCTTGTTGAAACCCTTAGTGCAGAGTAGTACAGGTAAGGATAGGGGTAAAGTGGGAAACTAGATTAGAAAATAAATATACAGAAGGACAAAACTATATAATAAAAAGGATAGTAATCTACAATTGAATCTGAAGGCAATGTCACTGATAATTACAGATGTCCGAATCTCCTGAGATGCGCTTCCCATAGTTTCGAGTGAACTGTCCAAAAGTTCAGAAACCTAGTGAAAACTAGAACTATAATTAACAGCAATTGGAAGGAGAAAGCATTTTTGTTGCCGACGCCAACCAACTAGAAGCCCATTTGAAATTGCACTCCTTGGCAATTAAAACTTAAAATTTAATTATAATATAGATAAAATAGGTTCTTAACATATAGTAATTAATAATTAACAACATATAATGTACTTATGCGGGAAGGGATGGGGAGGTGGTAGGCGGCCACAGTGTATAATAATTTATGCTATGCCTAAATACAACGGCAATAGCACCTGACAAAGATTGGCCTTAATAAAGAGTCAGTTACCTTGCTGTAATTGCCCAAGGACGCTTTACCTATATTGGTGTATTGTGCGTAATATGGTTCAGCATACCGATCAAACCAACCTATATTGATCTTGTTGCCCAAAACAGTGTACAATAAGTAAATATAATATTTAAACTAATAGATTGTTGTTAACACTGTATGTGCAAATCAATGATAGGTTGGTGGCATGTGGATTGATTCTGCATATTCTGCCGTTTTAGGTGGCTGCGTAATTGGCCTCAAGGTAGAACCGGCCCTGACAGTATGCACACTCAGTGTGACCTGCAGAGTATTTCTCATGGTAAGGATCAGAAAAGGAAGTGAAAAGAATTCTCAGGATAAAGCACAAAGAGTTGCCATGTTCTCCCTTAATTAAATCTGATTTCCTTGGATTAAGATTATTTTTGCTTGTTTGACATACATTGTTTTATAGAAGCACTAGGCCGGGAGTCATCAAAGTGTGATGCACGGTATCACAGCAGACTTCGTGGTAACAGCCATTGACTTGCGTTGTATTGTGCCTGATCACTCCATATGGCTACCTTTTTGTATTTTGAGCTAGATTTAATACAGGAGCCCTGCCCTATGCTTGAGATATGCTTAGAGGATATGACTTTACTGTCACTGGGGCCAGCAATACCTTATACTTAAATGGGCTTCCAGTGCCTGAATGTGTATTATAGAATAACACCAATTAGTAAATAATATAGGTCTTGATGTTTTGAATGGGAGTGAAATTTTTTTAACTGGTTACATTTAAATGCATCAGCATGTACTCAAATACGGAATTTTTGCAGGTTCATCAATATTTGCGTATGTGCAGCTTGCAGGTTGCATCGCGTCAAATCGTAGTTTAAAATTAGTTTTTAGGAAAAATGGGAGGAAAATGTTATAACATTTAACATGGCTTTATAAATTAAAGTTTGAATTAGGAAAAACATAGCACATATTTATCATGAGTGAGAATTAGTTTTGATGTTCTTCCCATGTTGAGAACCACCATTTCATATTTTGATATATGGTATAATTAGTCAGCTGATTTCTGCTTGGTTTATAATAATGTCCAGACATCCTGTTTCACCTGGGAAAATCCTGAGAGTGTTAGGACAACTGTAAACTAGGATTAACAGAAACTCTTTTTGTTTAACATTTTCAGGCTAGCACACTTTGTAACTTTGCTCTTCCTGAATATATATAAACGTTTGAGGGTAAAACATCAATCGTAACATTCCTGAGTGCGTTTAATGAGTTAGGAAACTGGACCCTATTCAAAACTGAAGATGAGTTAACGCAATAAAGTGACGGCTTAAAAATGCTTTTACTGGGAGGAATGTAATAGAGAGGGCACCCAGAACAATTTCTATCAGGACAACATTGAGAGACAGAATCAAGTTATTGCTGGAAAAAAAAGTGATCTACACCCTGCAGATTACTGTAAAAAAACATATTATAATAAATCAATACATCTCACACAGGTTTCCCAAGCTTACCTCAGTCTCCACAACATCAAACAGCGTTTCTAATGTATAATGAAGTGTAGATGAAGGTCAGTCCCACACCCAAGGGAAATTTGCAAGTGAGGTCCTAGGTGGTCATGGAGAATTATTTATTTAAAGCAGTTTCAAGATTTGTTGCTCTCTTTGTCAGGTATTTATGTGCTTTTATCATTCACTACTGTGCTTTAAATAAATAGTTCTTGATGCTCAACTAAGGGCTCACTAGCAAATTTCCCCCCAGTGTGCGACTGACCTTGAAATGTTATGGGAAGCTGCTGTATACTGTAGGCATCAAGATTATGGTTGTGCAAATTAGCATAAAGTGTCCCTTTTTACCATTCAGATTTTCCTGAAAGTTCTTGCTTCAGCGGAATAATGTTCAAATGAGTCCGCTGTTAAGTATAGATGGTAATTAAAACTTCAAAATGAAGCTGTAGTAGCTGGTACTGAGTCACTTAAAGCTTATCAATATCTTCAGACATTTCATAAATAGCTTCTTTTGTATATTTATTTCAATGCTCATGCGCAATTTTAGACCTAGATTCACTAAAGGTTGATAAATACAAAAATTGGTGATATCAATGTTTACTGCAATTTTTTTTAATTGACCTACTAATTGAGCCACATCAGCAGCAGGACCGCAGTAATAAGGTGCTTTTTAGCACGTCGATTCGAAGGTGATGTTTTTAATGTGACATACAGTATGCCATTTAGTAATTAACGCCATGTTACTTATTCACATGCTATTTACTAAACTGTGATTAAAAGCGATATCGGACTAACGCACAAAACATAGCGATTTTTACAATCTAGCCCAGGCTGGTCTTAGGACTAAATTTAAAACCAGAGACAGAACATAAAACACAGACAGAGCTCAGTTTTAGCACATCCAGTGAAACTCATACACGGTACAGTGCCTAAATATATATGTATAAATATCTATTAAGTAAAATGGTCTTTTAGTTTAACATTTTTGGCCAAAATTGTTGTAAGCCCCTGAGCCAACTGCACGGCAGACCACAATTCAGGGGTCCCTAACGCTAATATAAATTCTTAATAACCTGTGTAATAACAGGAAGAATGATTTATAGTAAATCTGTCAATATTTGTTGCAAAGTTCTAAGTCTGATTGAAGCTTTTATTAACCTGTACATTACCAGGAAAAGCACTCTGTATTAGAGTTGTCACAACCAAACTGCAAGCAAGCAAGTTCCCCTGAGTGGAAGATGCTATGGAGTGAGCCCTTAACCATTTAAATGTGGGAGGGGGTGAGCTACAATTAGGTAGGAGGTTGCCACCCTCCAATCAGCCAAGACTAGCTGAACAACAATTCTAAAACATACTGGACACCTAACAAGCTCCTATTGAACCCCCAAAATAACCACAACATATATATAAGCATATGAGTGTGTCAGAGGAGTGCTACTGAGCATGGCAATATATATTTAAAATAGGAGCTTGTTAGGTGTCCAGTATGGTCTTAGGACTATCCTGCCTACGTATATAAAGGCTACTAGAGATGCAGCAAGGCTTACTGTCTTTGGTACCATGACAAGGTGAGGATTCCACCAGCAGGAACACCTTGCGCACCGCAGTCCAGCAGAGAACCTGCCTGGAAGGTTGTGGGAGTAGTTAACCCCTTCACTAGCATAGTGATGGGAACTGCTATGGTAATGAAGGGGTTAAACAGTCCCGCTATCCCCCCAGTAGGCCTAAAGACCCACTCTTGGGGCAACTACCCCCTTAACACAATCCCTCTAACCCAAAGAAAGAAAAATACACACAACAACCTTACTATCTACCTCCTCTACCCCCAACAACAAACCCCCCCAAACATATAGTACAGTAATGGGCAAAATTACTATTATCCAGAAATGGATAATAGTGCATTTGCCCATTCTAAAAGCAAACATTAGCCAGCCAGAAAAATTGTAAATAAAACTTTCTACTTACCCTTGCCATCATGAAGGGCATCCTCGTCAGCATACTCCAGGTCCATGTCCTCCATTGCCAGCATTGTACATTAAAAATACAATCTAATGGCCCCTAGCCCCTTAATCACCTCAGCGATTAATAACCGCTATAGTAATTAAGGGGTTAACCCACCCTCCCCCGCTACCCACCCGGGGGGCCTAACCACACACCTAAGGGTCACTATCACAGTGGTACATCCTACCCATGTAATATAGGCATGATAAGCCACTATAGCAGTCAATGGCCAATCTATTAAAACAACCAAGCACAACAATTCCCAACAATTAAAGAAATAAATAAGCACCTAAACACAACAATAGAAATAAAAAGCCTCAACTACACATCAATAAAATTATTCTAGCACCAAAACCGCTAAAGAATAAACATTATATTATACCAAAATAGAATACAATTAAAGAAACACCTAACCAACAAAATAAATCAAGAAATAAAACCGCAAGCCAAACCACAAATGTACTAAAAACACGCCATCCAAATTCCAAACAATTTAATCAAAACAATAAACAGAAATTGAAAAAATACCAATCAATACAAAACAAGCATTTGCCAAAATAATGCATTGCCTGCACTATATTATCTGAACCCTAAAGGGGCACAGATTAATACATTAGCAGTGAATGGGCAATGAAAAACATAAAAATAAATAAATACAATAAAAAACCTGAAAAAAAGACATTTACATACATTCAATATTTATCTTACCTTTAGAAGTCTTCACCCTCCAATCCTGGTGTATCAGGAAGCTCTCGACCCGCGACGTGATCACCCACAATCCGTCTCCATTCACCTTGAAGAACAGCATCAAATACCATTATCTTCTTTCTTCCATCTTCTTTCTCCTTCTATCTTCATCTGTCATTATTTTCTTCTTTTCTTTAATCTTCTATCTTCTTTCTTTCAATCCAAAACCCCATGGTAAATCCAAAACGGATGTTGCCACGTCGAGATTTTCCGCTAAAATGAGATGTACAGGCTTTATATAGCGCCTGTGACTTCACATTTTAGGGTCAGATGGTACAGCTCCAGTCTGATTAGACGCTGTGTCATGTGCCCGCCTATTTTTTTTTTTTTTTTTTTTAAAGGATGTGACTGTCACAGGAGACCAGGCAAAATACACCCCTTTACCAGGATCATTTAATTGAGCAAAATGAGTGATGAAATAAATTGTAATTTATTCACTTATATAGGCAAACACACAATATTACACACAGTACAGAAGAAAGACACACTTACTTTGGGAATCTGGGGTAACACAACTACCTGTCCTAGTTGCAAAACAAACAGCAAAATAATCCAGGCAGCTTTTCCTTCAAGTAGCCTCTTCCTGCTGGAGATTTAGCCTGTGAGAATCGTAGATGATTTACTCAGAGCTTGGAATTCTTGAACCACACATTGAATCTGACTAATCTGGGCTGTGTCAGGATTTATAATACCTCTGGGGTTCATTTCTAGAAAACCTGCAGCCCAATCAAAATGCCTGAGTGATCTCCCTAGCAACCAGGTAGAACCACTCACATGATTGCCAGTACTGTGTAGCCTGGCACTGGGAGCTTCAGCATAGCAACTGGGCATGTGCGACACATGCCAGCTTCCCCCACTTGTCATGCAAGGCCTCCTGCCGGCTCAGTGCTGCAAAGTCTGGGGAAGGTGACAACACGTCAGGGTGGCTTATTGAAGTTGCTTCCTTTCCCCTCCTTGCTAACAAATGGTTTAACACTTCCATATCCTGGAGTGCCTTTGAAGCTTAGAGGGCGGAGTAGCCACTCTGTCTCCCATGCAAATGGATTTTTACCCATATTGGATGACCCCCTCTGAACATTACTTTAATAAAAATATAAACCTTGGGGACTTTCATATTTACCCCACAGTTCATTCACGGGTTACAGCATATATACGTATTAAGGTAAACCTTTAATAAAATATACTTTTCCCTATGTCTGATGTTTTGTGTAAAACTGTATAAGTTTCTCTCTCTGGTGTCAGGGATAGAATAAGATGAATATACTCCCTCATCCTATTAGCCTTATACCTGTCCACACTATAGAAACTAACTTTAACGTTTTACACACAGTACTAGCCCTTATAGCTTTATAACTTAGCTGGGCATCTACTTGGGCAACCCCCCTTATACTAGAGACCCCATGTAGGTTGCAGGGATACATTAACCCCTCATGTCCCATTTACCTGTCCCGCCTGTGCTGAAGCAGGAACCCTGGTGGTGAGCCGCAATAACGTTCCCAGGATTAGAGTTTGACCGGAGCAATATGTTTTAACATACTCCAGAATCTCACTTGATTCCCGGATAGGTTTTTGGGGTATCCTATAACTCTGGACCCCCGATACATAGCCACATTCTGTAAAGACTTTCTTCGACAAACCCACCCTGAAACTTACCGCCTAGAAATCTCCTAGTCCTAGCACCTTGGGAAAAGAACAAACATAAAAAATCTTTATTGTCGCATAATTTGCATACAGTCACAGCAATGCATATACAACAGTCAGATCCAAGAGCTGACACTCTAGGACCTCAAAACACGGATCAGGGGTAACCAAGTGACTTGAACTTTATTAGTGAACCTGGTTAACCCCTTCACCGTCACAGTGACATCATCTTCAAGGGAGGTACATCACATCCTTAAAACCACATGGCTGATATCACATGGTATTACAGCCAATGGTATTGAAGACAATCCCATTGGTTCCTGTACCATGTAATGTGTTCCATGAGTAAAAGGATATGACATCACTTTAAGGGATCATATTTATGTACGTACCATCCTGTATTGTATCTTTCCTTGTGTTTGGTATTGTTTATAACGTTAAATGTTTTATTATTTTTTTCCATTTTATAACTGTGAAGTGCGTTGAGTTCCATTGGGAGAAAAGCACTATGTCCTGGAACCTCTCTGCATGTTCAGTTTCTCTGTTCTGAGGCAGCCATTGCTGCTCAGTGTAGTTACAACATTGTTGCTACAATGTAGCCTTCCCATAGCCACTAGCCTGTTGTCTTGACAACCACCCTTTGCTAAAATCTTAGTTGGTTTAGCTGTACCCCCCTGCCATGTTGTAATAAAAGGTTTAGTCCTGATTCTATATCCTGTTTGTACAGACAAGCATACATCCTTTTGGAACCAGGAGTCTGTGAGTAACATACCTTCCACTTCCTCTCCCAGAACAAGGCATTGATAGTCTACCTTCCCCTCACAAGTGCCACCCCCCAAGTTATTTTTATGTACCTGTATACCTTTCCAATAAAGCTTCAGAAAATAGAAAGACTTTGTGTGCATTTAAAGGGGATGAGTTAAACTGTCTGATCCTACTCCTTTGCTACAGGGAGCTTGAGGGCCAGAACACACTATATAAATAAAGTTATTACTATTACCCACTGTATTGTGCTTCAGAGCAACCAGGCGTGCCTGTAGCGTAATACAAAAAAAAATAACCTGGCCTTGCTAATAATTAACACAAAAACTACCAAAAACTACCAACACCCATCACAAAATGTAAATAGTATCATTGTTGTATGAAAAAGGGCATATAATAACCACGGTGCATCCTGGGTCAGTGACTAGACTAACCTACAACACATTCTCATATAAAGAGAAAAAAAAGAACTGTTTATAATTGCTTTATTTGATGGTATTAATGCATATTTTTTCTTTTTTTTTTGTCTTTCCTTATGACTTACGGGTCACATGGTGTGTAATAATGTATATAAAGTGCTGCCCCTCATGTGTAGCCATCTCCTGATGAAGTATTCCTTTGATCTATTTTTGATGATTTATTTCACTTTTTGGTTTCATGCTTTTCTCTGCCTTATTAGCGGTATACACCTGTGACAATACCTGCCACTGATCATGCACAGGTCGCTGAGCAGGAGCAGATTTTGGACTTAATGGGACAAAAAGATGTGCCTTGTGTTAGAGAGGATGAACCATATGGTGAGTTGCATGGATGGTCTCTGTATGCTTGTGAATAGACTGCTACAAGAGACCACGACATCTGGTGGAAGTCTCTTCTCTCCCCCCTTCTCATTCAATGATGATGACATGGTGTCTATGTCCCTCGTGCTACTGAGACTGACCTGCAAGAAAGTGACATCCCAGAACAGTTACCTGTGCCTGTTTGCTAAAGCGCACCTGCGGCAACTGAACCACAGAGACGTAAATGCACCTGATTAAAATCAATCAAAGTCAGTGGCATTGGATATCAATCTACTCAAAGATGTACTGTAGTTAAACTATTGAAGGGTAACTGACTTCTCTTGGCAAAAAAACCCCTCCTTCCCCTTACCTGGGGATTAACCTCACCAGATAAATGACCACACTTTATAAAGCAAATTACCCCCAACTGATCAGAGATCTGAAGAGGGATATGGAGACTTGGAAGAAACACTGTATTTCCTCGGTCGGGAAAATTATATCAGTTAAGATAAAAATCCTGTGAAGAAAATTGTGTTGAAATTTTTTTCAGGTCGCCTTATGCAGAGTTCAGATAGACTAAAGAAGTTAAAAATATTCCATAATGTTTTACTTATGTAACGGGTATTCCCCCACCCAAGAGCATATGGTATGTGTGTGCGGGGAACCTAATGTTACCAGGTGTGGTGCTTTACCTGTTAGGCTCACAGGGGGCCTAGGCCTCCACCACGGGGAGCCTGGGGCACGTATAATAATAGGAGTAACCTCGTACTCGGTGCAGCGCCTCCACCTGCGATGGCTCCCACCAGAGGGGGAGTGATCCTTGCAGGACAATTTATATATATCACACACACAGCATGTAAAACAACCAATAACTTTACTGTAGCAACCGTACTTAATCATATATATATCAACAGGTGTCCCTCTCTAGAGGAGACACTACTACTGCGTCTCGTGGGACGCTACCCCCTCTCACCGGGTGATCCGCCCTGTGTCCAGTAACCCCACACAATATGTCCTCCACCCACAAGTGAGATAAATATATGTGTGACTGCGCAGCCACTATGTCTTATATGAATAGATGGTATAGTTGGTGCACTTGTAGATTACCTGCCGAGCACTCCAGTGCCCGGGCCTTCCAAGGAGCTTCACAAAGGATCCTGATGACGAGGGAATACAGAAACTACCGTCCGGGGCGATCCCACCCGGATGGCTGCTGCAGCCGCAGCGGCGGTCTGAGCCCAAACCTCTGGATGGATGCGCAGCGTCCGCTGTGTTCCTAACTGACTCTGGATAATAAGGGGCAGGGTCCCTAACCGTGGGCCTGTCCCTGAAAAACACAACACTACTTGTGGCTCAAGGCTATCTGGCGCCTAGGGGGCTGCTGGCCTAGTGCAGGGAGTCACTGACTCCTGCACCCTACCACCTTCCCCTAGCTGCTCCGGTCACCAACTGCCAAACGTGCTTCAAGCCCGCGAAATGTATCCAATCTCTCCTGCAGGGAGATGCTGTAACCCTATTGGCTCCCTGGGGTCATGTGGGGCGCTCCTAGGCTCATGGGATATGTAGTCCCTCTCTAGAGCCCTACTTCTATTGGCCAGCGTTCGCGCGGTCTATCTGCACAACATGGCGGCGCCCTGCTCGGGAGCCGCCGGGGACCTCCGGAGCACCGGAGTGCTCCCTGCTTGGCCCCCATCCTCCAGAAGTGCCGGCGGGTCTATCGAGTGACCCCCGGCAGCGGAGGTAAGAGGAGGGGGGTCGCGGCACAAAAGGGGACTTGGCTACATCCTCCCCCTGGTAAAAACCCCAACGTCCTCGCTTGGGATACATAATTCAACCATGTACAGAAATTATATAATAAAAATGCAGTTCGATCATATAACTTAACACATTCGCATTGACTTTATACGATGTTGCATAATTCTGTGAGCATCACAATCACAGATTGGATTTTTCTCCTAGACCACTACTGAGCCTCATAATGGGGTGCCCCAATTTGATCATAGGTTACCCGATTTGGAGGGTACCTGACTCTTTGGCTCCTTCGGAGCTGTTCTTCTGCAACTCCCTCGGGGGAGTAATAAACACAGTCCTGAGGTTCAGCCTCTTCCCTTGAGGGGAGAAATGTCTCTGAACAGTCTCTGTTAGGCACAAAGCATGGGCTCTGTGGATCCAAAGGCTGGCCTCTTGGTGCCACCTTAGTAGGCGTTGGCCTATGGGGCCCCTTTACCCGTAGCTCCTCCGGGAGATTCCCCTTCTGTGGAGTAGTCCCTTTGAGAGGGTCCTTCCATAGGGTCTTCAGGAGTTTCAGAGTGGGTTTCGTTATGTACAGTCTCTGGACCCATCTCTGATAAGTCGGACTCACCGTTGAGCGGTGTGGTCAGTATTTCCGCTTCCTCATCTCCCACTTGTGGAATGGGGAGAAGATGGTTACGGTGCCAGACCTTTATCCGGCCTTCAGTGTCTTTGATGCGATAGACCGGGAGGCCAGGCATCTGAGATTCTATTTCGTATACACCGTCTCTCCATCGGTCGGCCAATTTGTGTTTTCCTGGGGCTCCCAGATTTCAAAGCAAGACAGCGTCTCCAGAACGAAGCTCCCGATATTTGACCTTATGATCGTATCGCCTTTTATTGTCAGTATTCAGCTTAGCTGTAGACTTCTTGGCCTGTTAATATGCATGCTGCAAACTGTCTTTAAGTCTTTGCACGTATTTGAAATGGGTAGCATTGTGTATCCCATCCGTTGAGACTCGAAGACGTACATCCACTGGCAGTCTCGCCTCTCGCCCAAACATGAGGAAATATGGGGAGAATCCAGTTGACTCGTGTCGGGTACAATTGTACGCATGCACCAGGGCCTCCACGTGTCGACTCCATTCAGTTTTCTGAGCACTCTGAAGAGTTCCGAGCATATCCAGTAAGGTTTGATTAAATCGTTCTGGCAGCGCATCTCCTTCGGGGTGATACGGGGTCGTTCGTGATTTGGCGATTTTCAGCATTTTGAGCAGTTCTCGGATCAGAGTGCTCTCAAAATCCCGACCTTGGTCTGAGTGAAGGCAGTTTGGAAGACCGTAGTGCACGAAGTACTTCTCCCATAATATTTTTGCCACTGTGATGGCTTTCTGATTTTTCATGGGGAAGGCCTGGGCATACCGGGTGTAATGGTCCGTGATGACCAGGACGTTGCATATTCCCCGGCTATCAGGCTCAATACACAGAAAGTCCATACACACAAGGTCCATTGGACCAGAACTATTCAGATGGCCCACGGGTGCTGCTCTGGTAGGCAGGGTCTTGCGCTGTATACACCAAGTACAACGGCGACAGCGGCGTTCTACGGCCTCTCGCACCTTGGGCCAGAAAAAGCGGTCTCTGACCAACCCAAAGGTCTTCTCTACACCGAGATGTCAATGCTCATTATGTAGGGACTTCAACACCATGTATTGTAAGTTCTTAGGGAGGACTAGTTGTCGTCTATCCGGGTGGTTGTGGTATTGCACCACCCGATAGAGTAAGCAGTTATCGATTTCGAATTTGTCCACTTCCCGCATGAGCAAGGCCACCAAGTCGTTGGGAGCAGGCTTCAGAAGGGCGGGATTCTTCTTTTCAATGGCTTGCCTAATGATACTAACGACAGGATCTCGTATTTGGTAGTCTACCAGATCTTTCCACCGTAGCACTTTGTCATGCGTTATGTTCATCCCTTTTGGATCGCAGTAGGCAGTTAGGACAGCCTGCGACTGGCATCCAAAGGAATCCGCAACCCGTAATTCTGAAAAGGCCACTTGATCGTTGATGATGGCGGCGGTGCTACACATAGCTCGCACCCCTGGTCCTGGAAGCTCTTCCCATTCCTCATCATCTTGAGTAGCAAATTAGCATAAAGTGTCCCTTTTTACCATTCAGATTTTCCTGAAAGTTCTTGCTTCAGCGGAATAATGTTCAAATGAGTCCGCTGTTAAGTATAGATGGTAATTAAAACTTCAAAATGAAGCTGTAGTAGCTGGTACTGAGTCACTTAAAGCTTATCAATATCTTCAGACATTTCATAAATAGCTTCTTTTGTATATTTATTTCAATGCTCATGCGCAATTTTAGACCTAGATTCACTAAAGGTTGATAAATACAAAAATTGGTGATATCAATGTTTACTGCAATTTTTTTTAATTGACCTACTAATTGAGCCACATCAGCAGCAGGACCGCAGTAATAAGGTGCTTTTTAGCACGTCGATTCGAAGGTGATGTTTTTAATGTGACATACAGTATGCCATTTAGTAATTAACGCCATGTTACTTATTCACATGCTATTTACTAAACTGTGATTAAAAGCGATATCGGACTAACGCACAAAACATAGCGATTTTTACAATCTAGCCCAGGCTGATCTTAGGACTAAATTTAAAACCAGAGACAGAACATAAAACACAGACAGAGCTCAGTTTTAGCACATCCAGTGAAACTCATACACGGTACAGTGCCTAAATATATATGTATAAATATCTATTAAGTAAAATGGTCTTTTAGTTTAACATTTTTGGCCAAAATTGTTGTAAGCCCCTGAGCCAACTGCACGGCAGACCACAATTCAGGGGTCCCTAACGCTAATATAAATTCTTAATAACCTGTGTAATAACAGGAAGAATGATTTATAGTAAATCTGTCAATATTTGTTGCAAAGTTCTAAGTCTGATTGAAGCTTTTATTAACCTGTACATTACCAGGAAAAGCACTCTGTATTAGAGTTGTCACAACCAAACTGCAAGCAAGCAAGTTCCCCTGAGTGGAAGATGCTATGGAGTGAGCCCTTAACCATTTAAATGTGGGAGGGGGTGAGCTACAATTAGGTAGGAGGTTGCCACCCTCCAATCAGCCAAGACTAGCTGAACAACAATTCTAAAACATACTGGACACCTAACAAGCTCCTATTGAACCCCCAAAATAACCACAACATATATATAAGCATATGAGTGTGTCAGAGGAGTGCTACTGAGCATGGCAATATATATTTAAAATAGGAGCTTGTTAGGTGTCCAGTATGGTCTTAGGACTATCCTGCCTACGTATATAAAGGCTACTAGAGATGCAGCAAGGCTTACTGTCTTTGGTACCATGACAAGGTGAGGATTCCACCAGCAGGAACACCTTGCGCACCGCAGTCCAGCAGAGAACCTGCCTGGAAGGTTGTGGGAGTAGTTAACCCCTTCACTAGCATAGTGATGGGAACTGCTATGGTAATGAAGGGGTTAAACAGTCCCGCTATCCCCCCAGTAGGCCTAAAGACCCACTCTTGGGGCAACTACCCCCTTAACACAATCCCTCTAACCCCAAGAAAGAAAAATACACACAACAACCTTACTATCTACCTCCTCTACCCCCAACAACAAACCCCCCCAAACATATAGTACAGTAATGGGCAAAATTACTATTATCCAGAAATGGATAATAGTGCATTTGCCCATTCTAAAAGCAAACATTAGCCAGCCAGAAAAATTGTAAATAAAACTTTCTACTTACCCTTGCCATCATGAAGGGCATCCTCGTCAGCATACTCCAGGTCCATGTCCTCCATTGCCAGCATTGTACATTAAAAATACAATCTAATGGCCCCTAGCCCCTTAATCACCTCAGCGATTAATAACCGCTATAGTAATTAAGGGGTTAACCCACCCTCCCCCGCTACCCACCCGGGGGGCCTAACCACACACCTAAGGGTCACTATCACAGTGGTACATCCTACCCATGTAATATAGGCATGATAAGCCACTATAGCAGTCAATGGCCAATCTATTAAAACAACCAAGCACAACAATTCCCAACAATTAAAGAAATAAATAAGCACCTAAACACAACAATAGAAATAAAAAGCCTCAACTACACATCAATAAAATTATTCTAGCACCAAAACCGCTAAAGAATAAACATTATATTATACCAAAATAGAATACAATTAAAGAAACACCTAACCAACAAAATAAATCAAGAAATAAAACCGCAAGCCAAACCACAAATGTACTAAAAACACGCCATCCAAATTCCAAACAATTTAATCAAAACAATAAACAGAAATTGAAAAAATACCAATCAATACAAAACAAGCATTTGCCAAAATAATGCATTGCCTGCACTATATTATCTGAACCCTAAAGGGGCACAGATTAATACATTAGCAGTGAATGGGCAATGAAAAACATAAAAATAAATAAATACAATAAAAAACCTGAAAAAAAGACATTTACATACATTCAATATTTATCTTACCTTTAGAAGTCTTCACCCTCCAATCCTGGTGTATCAGGAAGCTCTCGACCCGCGACGTGATCACCCACAATCCGTCTCCATTCACCTTGAAGAACAGCATCAAATACCATTATCTTCTTTCTTCCATCTTCTTTCTCCTTCTATCTTCATCTGTCATTATTTTCTTCTTTTCTTTAATCTTCTATCTTCTTTCTTTCAATCCAAAACCCCATGGTAAATCCAAAACGGATGTTGCCACGTCGAGATTTTCCGCTAAAATGAGATGTACAGGCTTTATATAGCGCCTGTGACTTCACATTTTAGGGTCAGATGGTACAGCTCCAGTCTGATTAGACGCTGTGTCATGTGCCCGCCTATTTTTTTTTTTTTTTTTTTTAAAGGATGTGACTGTCACAGGAGACCAGGCAAAATACACCCCTTTACCAGGATCATTTAATTGAGCAAAATGAGTGATGAAATAAATTGTAATTTATTCACTTATATAGGCAAACACACAATATTACACACAGTACAGAAGAAAGACACACTTACTTTGGGAATCTGGGGTAACACAACTACCTGTCCTAGTTGCAAAACAAACAGCAAAATAATCCAGGCAGCTTTTCCTTCAAGTAGCCTCTTCCTCCTGGAGATTTAGCCTGTGAGAATCGTAGATGATTTACTCAGAGCTTGGAATTCTTGAACCACACATTGAATCTGACTAATCTGGGCTGTGTCAGGATTTATAATACCTCTGGGGTTCATTTCTAGAAAACCTGCAGCCCAATCAAAATGCCTGAGTGATCTCCCTAGCAACCAGGTAGAACCACTCACATGATTGCCAGTACTGTGTAGCCTGGCACTGGGAGCTTCAGCATAGCAACTGGGCATGTGCGACACATGCCAGCTTCCCCCACTTGTCATGCAAGGCCTCCTGCCGGCTCAGTGCTGCAAAGTCTGGGGAAGGTGACAACACGTCAGGGTGGCTTATTGAAGTTGCTTCCTTTCCCCTCCTTGCTAACAAATGGTTTAACACTTCCATATCCTGGAGTGCCTTTGAAGCTTAGAGGGCGGAGTAGCCACTCTGTCTCCCATGCAAATGGATTTTTACCCATATTGGATGACCCCCTCTGAACATTACTTTAATAAAAATATAAACCTTGGGGACTTTCATATTTACCCCACAGTTCATTCACGGGTTACAGCATATATACGTATTAAGGTAAACCTTTAATAAAATATACTTTTCCCTATGTCTGATGTTTTGTGTAAAACTGTATAAGTTTCTCTCTCTGGTGTCAGGGATAGAATAAGATGAATATACTCCCTCATCCTATTAGCCTTATACCTGTCCACACTATAGAAACTAACTTTAACGTTTTACACACAGTACTAGCCCTTATAGCTTTATAACTTAGCTGGGCATCTACTTGGGCAACCCCCCTTATACTAGAGACCCCATGTAGGTTGCAGGGATACATTAACCCCTCATGTCCCATTTACCTGTCCCGCCTGTGCTGAAGCAGGAACCCTGGTGGTGAGCCGCAATAACGTTCCCAGGATTAGAGTTTGACCGGAGCAATATGTTTTAACATACTCCAGAATCTCACTTTATTCCCGGATAGGTTTTTGGGGTATCCTATAACTCTGGACCCCCGATACATAGCCACATTCTGTAAAGACTTTCTTCGACAAACCCACCCTGAAACTTACCGCCTAGAAATCTCCTAGTCCTAGCACCTTGGGAAAAGAACAAACATAAAAAATCTTTATTGTCGCATAATTTGCATACAGTCACAGCAATGCATATACAACAGTCAGATCCAAGAGCTGACACTCTAGGACCTCAAAACACGGATCAGGGGTAACCAAGTGACTTGAACTTTATTAGTGAACCTGGTTAACCCCTTCACCGTCACAGTGACATCATCTTCAAGGGAGGTACATCACATCCTTAAAACCACATGGCTGATATCACATGGTATTACAGCCAATGGTATTGAAGACAATCCCATTGGTTCCTGTACCATGTAATGTGTTCCATGAGTAAAAGGATATGACATCACTTTAAGGGATCATATTTATGTACGTACCATCCTGTATTGTATCTTTCCTTGTGTTTGGTATTGTTTATAACGTTAAATGTTTTATTATTTTTTTCCATTTTATAACTGTGAAGTGCGTTGAGTTCCATTGGGAGAAAAGCACTATGTCCTGGAACCTCTCTGCATGTTCAGTTTCTCTGTTCTGAGGCAGCCATTGCTGCTCAGTGTAGTTACAACATTGTTGCTACAATGTAGCCTTCCCATAGCCACTAGCCTGTTGTCTTGACAACCACCCTTTACTAAAATCTTAGTTGGTTTAGCTGTACCCCCCTGCCATGTTGTAATAAAAGGTTTAGTCCTGATTCTATATCCTGTTTGTACAGACAAGCATACATCCTTTTGGAACCAGGAGTCTGTGAGTAACATACCTTCCACTTCCTCTCCCAGAACAAGGCATTGATAGTCTACCTTCCCCTCACAAGTGCCACCCCCCAAGTTATTTTTATGTACCTGTATACCTTTCCAATAAAGCTTCAGAAAATAGAAAGACTTTGTGTGCATTTAAAGGGGATGAGTTAAACTGTCTGATCCTACTCCTTTGCTACAGGGAGCTTGAGGGCCAGAACACACTATATAAATAAAGTTATTACTATTACCCACTGTATTGTGCTTCAGAGCAACCAGGCGTGCCTGTAGCGTAATACAAAAAAAAATAACCTGGCCTTGCTAATAATTAACACAAAAACTACCAAAAACTACCAACACCCATCACAAAATGTAAATAGTATCATTGTTGTATGAAAAAGGGCATATAATAACCACGGTGCATCCTGGGTCAGTGACTAGACTAACCTACAACACATTCTCATATAAAGAGAAAAAAAAGAACTGTTTATAATTGCTTTATTTGATGGTATTAATGCATATTTTTTCTTTTTTTTTTGTCTTTCCTTATGACTTACGGGTCACATGGTGTGTAATAATGTATATAAAGTGCTGCCCCTCATGTGTAGCCATCTCCTGATGAAGTATTCCTTTGATCTATTTTTGATGATTTATTTCACTTTTTGGTTTCATGCTTTTCTCTGCCTTATTAGCGGTATACACCTGTGACAATACCTGCCACTGATCATGCACAGGTCGCTGAGCAGGAGCAGATTTTGGACTTAATGGGACAAAAAGATGTGCCTTGTGTTAGAGAGGATGAACCATATGGTGAGTTGCATGGATGGTCTCTGTATGCTTGTGAATAGACTGCTACAAGAGACCACGACATCTGGTGGAAGTCTCTTCTCTCCCCCCTTCTCATTCAATGATGATGACATGGTGTCTATGTCCCTCGTGCTACTGAGACTGACCTGCAAGAAAGTGACATCCCAGAACAGTTACCTGTGCCTGTTTGCTAAAGCGCACCTGCGGCAACTGAACCACAGAGACGTAAATGCACCTGATTAAAATCAATCAAAGTCAGTGGCATTGGATATCAATCTACTCAAAGATGTACTGTAGTTAAACTATTGAAGGGTAACTGACTTCTCTTGGCAAAAAAACCCCTCCTTCCCCTTACCTGGGGATTAACCTCACCAGATAAATGACCACACTTTATAAAGCAAATTACCCCCAACTGATCAGAGATCTGAAGAGGGATATGGAGACTTGGAAGAAACACTGTATTTCCTCGGTCGGGAAAATTATATCAGTTAAGATAAAAATCCTGTGAAGAAAATTGTGTTGAAATTTTTTTCAGGTCGCCTTATGCAGAGTTCAGATAGACTAAAGAAGTTAAAAATATTCCATAATGTTTTACTTATGTAACGGGTATTCCCCCACCCAAGAGCATATGGTATGTGTGTGCGGGGAACCTAATGTTACCAGGTGTGGTGCTTTACCTGTTAGGCTCACAGGGGGCCTAGGCCTCCACCACGGGGAGCCTGGGGCACGTATAATAATAGGAGTAACCTCGTACTCGGTGCAGCGCCTCCACCTGCGATGGCTCCCACCAGAGGGGGAGTGATCCTTGCAGGACAATTTATATATATCACACACACAGCATGTAAAACAACCAATAACTTTACTGTAGCAACCGTACTTAATCATATATATATCAACAGGTGTCCCTCTCTAGAGGAGACACTACTACTGCGTCTCGTGGGACGCTACCCCCTCTCACCGGGTGATCCGCCCTGTGTCCAGTAACCCCACACAATATGTCCTCCACCCACAAGTGAGATAAATATATGTGTGACTGCGCAGCCACTATGTCTTATATGAATAGATGGTATAGTTGGTGCACTTGTAGATTACCTGCCGAGCACTCCAGTGCCCGGGCCTTCCAAAGAGCTTCACAAAGGATCCTGATGACGAGGGAATACAGAAACTACCGTCCGGGGCGATCCCACCCGGATGGCTGCTGCAGCCGCAGCGGCGGTCTGAGCCCAAACCTCTGGATGGATGCGCAGCGTCCGCTGTGTTCCTAACTGACTCTGGATAATAAGGGGCAGGGTCCCTAACCGTGGGCCTGTCCCTGAAAAACACAACACTACTTGTGGCTCAAGGCTATCTGGCGCCTAGGGGGCTGCTGGCCTAGTGCAGGGAGTCACTGACTCCTGCACCCTACCACCTTCCCCTAGCTGCTCCGGTCACCAACTGCCAAACGTGCTTCAAGCCCGCGAAATGTATCCAATCTCTCCTGCAGGGAGATGCTGTAACCCTATTGGCTCCCTGGGGTCATGTGGGGCGCTCCTAGGCTCATGGGATATGTAGTCCCTCTCTAGAGCCCTACTTCTATTGGCCAGCGTTCGCGCGGTCTATCTGCACAACATGGCGGCGCCCTGCTCGGGAGCCGCCGGGGACCTCCGGAGCACCGGAGTGCTCCCTGCTTGGCCCCCATCCTCCAGAAGTGCCGGCGGGTCTATCGAGTGACCCCCGGCAGCGGAGGTAAGAGGAGGGGGGTCGCGGCACAAAAGGGGACTTGGCTACATCCTCCCCCTGGTAAAAACCCCAACGTCCTCGCTTGGGATACATAATTCAACCATGTACAGAAATTATATAATAAAAATGCAGTTCTATCATATAACTTAACACATTCGCATTGACTTTATACGATGTTGCATAATTCTGTGAGCATCACAATCACAGATTGGATTTTGCTCCTAGACCACTACTGAGCCTCATAATGGGGTGCCCCAATTTGATCATAGGTTACCCGATTTGGAGGGTACCTGACTCTTTGGCTCCTTCGGAGCTGTTCTTCTGCAACTCCCTCGGGGGAGTAATAAACACAGTCCTGAGGTTCAGCCTCTTCCCTTGAGGGGAGAAATGTCTCTGAACAGTCTCTGTTAGGCACAAAGCATGGGCTCTGTGGATCCAAAGGCTGGCCTCTTGGTGCCACCTTAGTAGGCGTTGGCCTATGGGGCCCCTTTACCCGTAGCTCCTCCGGGAGATTCCCCTTCTGTGGAGTAGTCCCTTTGAGAGGGTCCTTCCATAGGGTCTTCAGGAGTTTCAGAGTGGGTTTCGTTATGTACAGTCTCTGGACCCATCTCTGATAAGTCGGACTCACCGTTGAGCGGTGTGGTCAGTATTTCCGCTTCCTCATCTCCCACTTGTGGAATGGGGAGAAGATGGTTACGGTGCCAGACCTTTATCCGGCCTTCAGTGTCTTTGATGCGATAGACCGGGAGGCCAGGCATCTGAGATTCTATTTCGTATACACCGTCTCTCCATCGGTCGGCCAATTTGTGTTTTCCTGGGGCTCCCAGATTTCAAAGCAAGACAGCGTCTCCAGAACGAAGCTCCCGATATTTGACCTTATGATCGTATCGCCTTTTATTGTCAGTATTCAGCTTAGCTGTAGACTTCTTGGCCTGTTAATATGCATGCTGCAAACTGTCTTTAAGTCTTTGCACGTATTTGAAATGGGTAGCATTGTGTATCCCATCCGTTGAGACTCGAAGACGTACATCCACTGGCAGTCTCGCCTCTCGCCCAAACATGAGGAAATATGGGGAGAATCCAGTTGACTCGTGTCGGGTACAATTGTACGCATGCACCAGGGCCTCCACGTGTCGACTCCATTCAGTTTTCTGAGCACTCTGAAGAGTTCCGAGCATATCCAGTAAGGTTTGATTAAATCGTTCTGGCAGCGCATCTCCTTCGGGGTGATACGGGGTCGTTCGTGATTTGGCGATTTTCAGCATTTTGAGCAGTTCTCGGATCAGAGTGCTCTCAAAATCCCGACCTTGGTCTGAGTGAAGGCAGTTTGGAAGACCGTAGTGCACGAAGTACTTCTCCCATAATATTTTTGCCACTGTGATGGCTTTCTGATTTTTCATGGGGAAGGCCTGGGCATACCGGGTGTAATGGTCCGTGATGACCAGGACGTTGCATATTCCCCGGCTATCAGGCTCAATACACAGAAAGTCCATACACACAAGGTCCATTGGACCAGAACTATTCAGATGGCCCACGGGTGCTGCTCTGGTAGGCAGGGTCTTGCGCTGTATACACCAAGTACAACGGCGACAGCGGCGTTCTACGGCCTCTCGCACCTTGGGCCAGAAAAAGCGGTCTCTGACCAACCCAAAGGTCTTCTCTACACCGAGATGTCAATGCTCATTATGTAGGGACTTCAACACCATGTATTGTAAGTTCTTAGGGAGGACTAGTTGTCGTCTATCCGGGTGGTTGTGGTATTGCACCACCCGATAGAGTAAGCAGTTATCGATTTCGAATTTGTCCACTTCCCGCATGAGCAAGGCCACCAAGTCGTTGGGAGCAGGCTTCAGAAGGGCGGGATTCTTCTTTTCAATGGCTTGCCTAATGATACTAACGACAGGATCTCGTATTTGGTAGTCTACCAGATCTTTCCACCGTAGCACTTTGTCATGCGTTATGTTCATCCCTTTTGGATCGCAGTAGGCAGTTAGGACAGCCTGCGACTGGCATCCAAAGGAATCCGCAACCCGTAATTCTGAAAAGGCCACTTGATCGTTGATGATGGCGGCGGTGCTACACATAGCTCGCACCCCTGGTCCTGGAAGCTCTTCCCATTCCTCATCATCTTGAGTAGCACTTAGCCCTAGCCGTCGGGAGAGGGCATCAGCCCCGACATTCAAGGGTCCCGGCTTGTACTTCAGGGAGAATCGGTAATTGTTCAGGGCTGCCAGCCATCGGTGTCCTGCTGCATCCAATTTGGCCGAGGTATTGATGTACGTGAGGGGATTGCTATCCGTCCTTACCTCAAACGTAATACCGTAAAGGTAATCGTGGAGTTTCTCGGTGATCGCCCACTTGAGAGCCAGGAACTCCAACTTGTGGACGGGGTATTTCTGTTCACTGGGTGTCAGACTGCGGCTGATGTAGGCTACAGGCCGAAGGCCCTCGGGGTGCTTCTGGTGCAGGACGGCACCCAGTCCATTGAGACTGGCATCCACATGCAGAACGTATTGTTGTTCGGGATCAGCATACGCAAGCACCGGCGCTTCTGGCAGACACTTCTTCAATTTCAGAAAGGCCTGTTCACACTCAGACGTCCATTTATCGCCAAACGGCTGGCGGGCCGATACGGCCGTCCTTCCTGTATCTTCGGGGTATATCTTCAACAGATTGTTCAGGGGTTTAGCTCTACTAGAGTACCCTTCCATGAAGCGACGGTAATACCCACAGAACCCCAGGAAGGATCGTAGTTCCGTGACATTCTCGGGACGCGGCCAGTTCACGACGGCATCTACTTTGGCTGGGTCGGTGGCGATTCCTTGAGCAGACACGATGTGTCCCACGTAGGTCACCGAGGTGTGACAAAACCGGCTCTTGTCAAGGGACAATTTCAACCCTTCCTTCCCAAGACGGTCTATCACTTTAAGCAGCCTCTCTTCGTGCTCTTCCAGAGTCCTTCCGAAGACAATGATGTCATCTAGGTAGACGAGACACTCCCGAGGGTTCATGTCCTCGATAATCTTCTCCATCAGTCGTTGGAAGGTAGCAGGGGCCCCACATATACCTTGGGGCATACGTGTAAATTGGAAGAACCCCAAGGGACAGACGAAGGCTGTTTTCTCCTGATCCTCTGCATTCATGGGTACCTGATAGTACCCGGATCATAGATCGAGCACGGTGAACCATTGGCTTCCGTTCAGAGCATTCAGGATCTCTTCAATGCGAGGAAAGTTGTACTGGTCCGGTATCGTACAATTGTTCAGGGTTCGATAGTCGACACACAGTCGTACGGATCCGTTCTTTTTCCTCACCACCACTATGGGAGAGGCATACGGGCTCCGAGACTCCGTCAAAATCCCAGCGGTCTCCATTTCTTGCGAAACGTTCCTAACATCATCCACATCCCTCGGGGCGATGCGACGAGAGCGTTCCCGGAATGGGGTGGCATCACTCAGTCTAATGGCATGTTGAGCGCTGCGACTGCACCCCACATCCATTTCACTCGTGGAGAACACAGTCCGCCGTTTAGACAACTGGGTTGTCAGCCGCTCTTTCCACTCAGTGGGCAACGTCGACTCGCCGGAGTTGAAATCCAGATCGACTAACCGCTCATTTGCTGCCGCCGCATTCACCTGGGGAGTGGTTTCTACAGGGCTGACCGGATATATGCAGCCCAGACTCTGTCCGGCATCAAGTTCCATCAGGAATGGGGAGATGTTCTGTACATATACGTAAGTTCGTAGAGGGATCTTAGTCGTCCACTCCCTTACTTCGGGTAGTAACCTATAACCTCTCTGAACTTCTTCCTCAGGGGTACTCTCCAGAGCTGATCGTTCTCATCTCGCTCAGGATAACAGCACCAGATGGCCATTCGTTGCACTCTCCCTGGTAATATGGTCATCAGTCCGCGTTGACGATTGTAGAGATCCCCGTGACGCTCCAAGGCATATACCCGGTTGCACTACTCTCGTAGGACGGGGTCTAGGAGTGAATTGGCCAGTGGCAACTCGTTGGTCTCTTTCAGGTATGCTCTGATTACAGCTTGTACTATATCAGTGTTGGTTCCTAAGATGATCGGATACTTGCACTGGTCTTGAGGCTCCGGGCATACCATTGCCGCTACATGCATGGGGTGTTTCTTGCCGGTGTTCAGTTGGAGTATTTCCAGTTGAACCCTTACAATCCCATCGATGGGGTAGTCTTCATTACTTAACCCCCTATCCTTCATATGTTCGGCAGTCCTCAGGGGGCAGTGTCTAAGGTGCTGGTCGTAGAACTTGCGGTATATGATGGTCACTTGTGATCCCGTGTCCAGTAGGGCCGATGCATAGATCCCTTCCAGTACAACAGGCATGATGGCCGCGGGGCCTACTTGACTGTAAGCTTCCCTTGGTGAGGCGTCATCACTCGGGCCGGAGTCAGAAGGGGCATCTTCGGTTCCAGGAAGGGGTTCTGAGTCAGACTCGGCCATTTGTACTCGGCACACCATTGACCGGGCGGAGTTTCTTCTATCAGGAGGTTTTTCTTCTGGAGGATCCTCCCTCTCCGGGCAATCGCTGGAGAAGTGGCCCTTCTTCCCGCAGTTATAGCAAACTACGTCGCGGCGTTCAGGACGATCCTTGTACATGGAAGATGATCTCTCTGGGGCACGACCTTTCCTGGCAGGCGACTTGTGAGTAACTTCCTCCTCCTGGGTGGAAGATTTCTTACCCTTTGGGGCGGAGGGAACAGAGGTGTCACCCTTGATAGTATCCTTGGTTTTTTTGGATTCATGAAAATGTCGCTGCACCTCATGTCCTCTGATGTGACGCAATAATTCCATGTAGCTGGGTGGTACCGCAGCGATCGGGGCGGCCCGCATCATTATAGCTATGTTGTGATCAGGCAATGACCCCTTTAGTAGCTGTTTGAATCGGTACCGGTCCACTTTGGCGGCTGAAATTATGTTTTTGGACAGGAGGGTCCCCAGTGACAGCTGTAGTTTGCGGACGAAGGCAGATAAATCCTCTCCTTCTTTTTGGTGAAGAGCTTTGAACTGGGCCATCAGCTCATCCTCGTCGTCTTCTCGGGTATAGGACTGAGTGAGCATTTCCACCAGTTCCTGTGCCGTAACTTCTCCTTCCACTTCACGATGCGTCCGTACCAGCTGGGAGGCTGGGGCTCGGAGGCACTCAACCAGCCTCTGCCTTTTGCTGGCTTTGGATCACGACCACACCGCTATTGCTTGGAGAGTATGGTCCCTCCATGTCTCGATCCCTTCTTCTCCTGAAGGCGTCGGCAGAATCCCAGAAAAGGCCTTTAGTTTCCTGTAGTTCTGTGCTTGGGTCGAGATGGTTACAGCTTCTACTAGTTGGGAGGCTATCACATTCAAGGAAAGATTTCCACTAAGGGGCTGACTACTGGTTCCAGCTCCTACGCTAGGCATGGTTGGGAGGCCGCCGGGCCGTCTATCAGGAGTAGGCGAGGTGAGTGGACTCCCCGCCCAGCTGCTGATTCCCCCGAAGCCGCTCGGGGTGAAGGAGACCCTGGGGGGATTTACCCGTGAGGCGTACTGGCGGACGGTTCTTTGGGAGCCTTTGGATCAGGTTATATCATGGGACAGTCCTCTGTGGAGGGTTCTGGTAGGTTTAATACCTGGGGAACAGTCTCTGGGCATATGTCACATTCAGTGGCCATGAGGTAGGTGGCTCCCCGGCCGTCAACATCAAGTTTATAGTCTATCACCCAGGCAGTGTCCAGTCCCGGACAATTTCTTACTTGTGTGCGTAACGTGTAGAAGCCCGTATCATGGGATACTCCCGCCACTGCAACACGCAACACGCGGCGCGCTAAGGCCCAGTCGATTATGTCTTGCTTTGATGGCACGGACATGATGGAGTTCAATTTGGACAATTTGATAAGGAATAGGGCATCCTATAGGAATCCTCTCAGCAGCGCCTCCAAATGTAACGGGTATTCCCCCACCCAAGAGCATATGGTATGTGTGTGCGGGGAACCCAATGTTACCAGGTGTGGTGCTTTACCTGTTAGGCTCACAGGGGGCCTAAGCCTCCACCATGGGGAGCCTGGGGCACGTATAATAATAGGAGTAACCTCATACTCGGTGCAGCGCCTCCACCTGCGATGGCTCCCACCAGAGGGGGAGTGATCCTTGCAGGACAATTTATATATATCACACACACAGCATGTAAAACAACTAATAACTTTACTGTAGCAACCGTACTTAATCATATATATATCAACAGGTGTCCTCTCTAGAGGAGACACTCCTACTGCGTCTCGCAGGACGCTACCCCCTTTCACTGGGTGATCCCGCCCTGTGTCCAGTAACCCCACACAATATGTCCTCCACCCACAAGTGAGATAAATATATGTGTGACTGCGCAGCCACTATGTCTTATATGCAGTGCTCGACAAACCCGGTCGCCAACTCGCCAGCTGCGATCGGAAATTGGCTCGTGGCCAGTAACATTTCCCCTGCACTGCAAAAAAAAAAAAAATCCCCTGCTCGGAAAAAATAAATAAAAAAATTCCTCTAGCTGATTGGCTGTGACGCGGGATGGAGCTGCCAGGACTTAAAACTGCCCTTCCTTCTCTGCACGGGGGGGAGGTGTGTGCGTGCGTCTGCTCCTCCTCCTTTATACTGAATATCCTCCTGTATAATTGTGTCAGCTCCTGCACTGATCCGGTCATGGAGGATTTTGGACAGATGTGGAGGTGGGTGGAATGAAATGCAATTTAAATACACTGTTTCTCCTTCCCCCACTGCTCCCGCTGCCCGCGCGGGCTGGAAGGTAATGGCGCGGGTGTTTTTCCTCCCCCCCCCCCTCTCCCGCTGCCCGCGCGGGCTGGAAGGTAACGGCGCTGGTGATTTTCCTTCTGCTGCCCGCGCGGGCTGGAAGGTAACGGCGCTGGTGATTTTCCTTCCCCCCCTCTCCCACTGCCCGCGCGGGCTGGAAGGTAATGGCGCTGGTGATTTTCCTTCCCCCCCCTCTCCCACTGCCCGCGCGGGCTGGAAGGTAATGGCGCTGGTGATTTTCCTTCCCCCACTGCTCCCGCTGCCCGCGCGGTCTGGAAGGTAATGGCGCTGGTGATTTTCCTTCCCCCCCCTCTCCCGCTGCCCGCGCGGTCTGGAAGGTAATGGCGCTGGTGATTTTCCTTCCCCCACTGCTCCCGCTGCCCGCGCGGTCTGGAAGGTAATGGCGCTGGTGATTTTCCTTCCCCCACTGCTCCCGCTGCCCGCGCGGTCTGGAAGGTAATGGCGCTGGTGATTTTCCTTCCCCCCCCTCTCCCGCTGCCCGCGCGGTCTGGAAGGTAATGGCGCTGGTGATTTTCCTTCCCCCACTGCTCCCGCTGCCCGCGCGGTCTGGAAGGTAATGGCGCTGGTGATTTTCCTTCCCCCACTGCTCCCGCTGCCCGCGCGGGCTGGAAGGTAATGGCGCTGGTGATTTTCCTTCCCCCGCTGCCCGCGCGGGTCGGGAGGTAGTAGTGCGTGTGTTTCTCCTCCCCGCTCCTGCTGCCCACGCGGGTCGGGAGATACTGTAGTTGCGGGGGTGTTTCTCCCCTCCCTCCTGTGTGTGTTCCCCCCCTCCTGTGTGTGTCCCCCCCCTGTGTGTGTGTGTGAGAACGTGTATATGCAGGACACCAGAGGTACCCCCCCAGTTTGTCACCCCTCCACCCAGTCACCCATCCCACCAGTCACCCATCCCACCAGTCACACAGTCACCCATCCCACCAGTCAACCAGTCACCCATCCCACCAGTCACCCAGTCATTAATCCCACCCAGTCACCCAGTCAGTAATCCCACCCAGTCACCAATCCCACCCAGTCAGTAACCCAGTCAGTAACTCCCCCCACAGTCACCCATCCCACTCCCCACCCAGTCACCCATCCCACCCCCCACCCAGTCAGTAATCCCACCCCTCACCCCCCCACCCAGTCACCCAGTCAGTAATCCCACCCAGTCAGTAATCCCACCCAGTCACCCAGTCAGTAATCCCACCCAGTCACCCAGTCAGTAATCCCACCCAGTCACCCAGTCAGTAATCCCACCCAGTCACCCAGTCAGTAATCCTACCCAACACCCAGTCAGTAATCCCACCCAGTCACCCAGTCAGTAATCCCACCCAGTCACCCAGTCAGTAATCCTACCCCACCCAGTCACCCAGTCAGTAATCCCACCCAACACCCAGTCAATAATCCCACCCAGTCACCCAGTCAGTAATCCCACCCAGTCACCCAGTCAGTAATCCCACCCAGTCACCCAGTCAGTAATCCCACCCCCACCCAGTCACCCAGTCAGTAATCCCACCCCCACCCAGTCACCCAGTCAGTAATCCCACCCAGTCACCCAGTCAGTAATCCCACCCAGTCAGTAATGTCACCCAGTCAGTAATCCCACCCAGTCAGTAATCCCACCCAGTCAGTAATGTCACCCAGTCAGTAATCCCACCCAGTCACCCAGTCAGTAATCCCACCCAGTCACCCAGTCAGTAATCCCACCCAGTCACCCAGTCAGTAATCCCACCCAGTCACCCAGTCAGTAATACCACCTAGTCAGTAATACCACCCAGTCACCCAGTCAGTAATACCACCCAGTCAGTAATACCACCCAGTCACCCAGTCAGTAATCCCACACAGTCAGTAATACCACCCAGTCACCCAGTCAGTAATCCCACCAAGTCACACAGTCAGTAATCCCACCCAATCAGTAATCCCAAGCAGTCACACAGTCAGTAATACCACCCAGTCACACAGTCAGTAATACCACCCAGTCACACAGTCAGTAATACCACCCAGTCACACAGTCAGTAATACCACCCAGTCACACAGTCAGTAATACCACCCAGTCACACAGTCAGTAATACCACCCAGTCACACAGTCAGTAATACCACCCAGTCACACAGTCAGTAATACCACCCAGTCACACAGTCAGTAATACCACCCAGTCACACAGTCCGTAATACCACCCAGTCACACAGTCCGTAATACCACCCAGTCACACAGTCAGTAATACCACCCCGCAGTCAGTCACCTCCACGTCAATCAATCACCCCCTCTCTGTCTCTCTCCTTCTCCCTCCCCCTCTCTGTCTCTCCCCCTCTCCGTCTCTCCCCCTCTCCCCCTCTCCGTCTCTCCCCCTCTCCCCCTCTCCCCCTCTCCCCCTCTCCCCCTCTCCGTCTCTCCCCCTCTCCGTCTCTCTCCCTCTCTGCCTCTCTGCCTGTGTCTTTCTCCCTCTCTGCCAGTGTCTCTCTCCCTGTCTGTGTCTCTCTCCCTCTCTGTCTGTGTCTCTCTCCCTCTCTGCCTGTGTCTATCTCCCTCTGTCTCTCTCCCTCTCTCCCTCTGTCTCTCTCCCTCCCTGTCCCTCTCCCTCCCTGTCCCTCTCCCTCCCTGTCCCTCTCCCTCCCTGTCCCTTTCCCTCCCTGTCCCTCTGTCTCTGTTCCTCTGTGTCTCTGTGTCTCTCTGTCCCTCTGTCCCTCTCTCTCTGTCCCTCTGTCCCTCTCTCTCTGTCCCTCTGTCCCTCTCTCTCTGTCCCTCTCTCTCTGTCCCTCTCCCTCTGTCCCTCTCTCTCTCTCTCCCTCTCTCCCTCTCTCCCTCTCTCCCTCTCTCCCTCTCCCAGACTCTGGATCTGGATATATTATTTACCTTATACTGCTTTCTTCCAGATCTGATTCAAGTGTCACACGGAAGACATCGGAATCCCCCCTAACCAAGAAAACAGGTAGGGAACACATCCCCTCCAATGTATAACATTGCGGGAATGCGGGTACCTGGACATTTAGGGACTGCGGATCAGGTAAGATCCCAGGCAGGATTGCTGCTTTAGATATTGTGAAGAGGGGGCATCCAGACACTGGTTAATGGGTGCAGGAAACTAGTCACACACACTCACGTAACAAGGACTAATTGTAGTAAAGTATAAATTTACTACAATAAATATAAACTTATGTCAAAAACGAATGTTGTTCTTACTAGAAATTTATTACATTTCTTTTTTTTTTTAAAACGGGGTTGGGGCGTGGCTATGGGCGGGACTGGGGGCGGGGCTAGGTGGCGAGTAGATTTTTTGGTTTGGCGAGTAGATTTTTGGGTGATTTGTCAAGCACTGCTTATATGAATAGATGGTATAGTTGGTGCACTTGTAGATTACCTGCCGAGCACTCCAGTGCCCGGGCCTGCCAAGGAGCTTCACAAAGGATCCGGATGACGAGTGAATACAGAAATTACTTTCCGGGGCGATCCCACCCGGATGGCTGCTGCAGCCACAGCGGAGGCCTGAGCCCAAACCTCTGGATGGACGCGCAGCGTCCGCTGTGTCCCTAACTGACTCTGGATAATAAGGGGCAGGGTCCCTAACCTGGGGCCTGTCCCTGAACAACACAAAACTAATGGTGGCTCAGGGCTATCTGGGGCCTAGAGGGCTGCTGGCCTAGTGCAGGGAGTCACTGACTCCTGCACCCTACCACCTTCCCCTAGCTGCTCCGGTCACCAACTGCCAAACGTGCTTCAAGACCGCGAAATGTATCCAATCTCCCCTGCAGGGAGATGCTGTAGCCCTATTGGCTCCCTGGGGTCATGTGGGGCGCTCCTAGGCTCATGGGATATGTAGTCCCTCTCTAGAACCCTACTTCTTTTGGCCAGCGTTCGTGCGGTCTATCTGCGCATGCACAATGTCCCTGGCTGGCCGCCGCATGCGGGGACTCACTGCGCATGCGCGAAGTTGCGCAACATGGCGGCGCCCTGCTCGGGAGCCGCCGGGGACCTCCGGAGCACCAGAGTACTCCCTGCTTGGCCCCCACCCTCCAGAAGTGCCGGCGGGTCTATCGAGTGACCCCTGGCAGCGGAGGTAAGAGGAGGGGGATCGCGGCACAAAAGGGGACCTGGCTACATCTAAGAATCTTGTGGGGTTTTTTTCGTGAAAAATCATAGAGTACACACAACATTTCAGCGCCGTTCCTGGACCTTTCACCAGGTGATTTTTATCTTTGTTTTCCCCCTATTTCCCACTCCCCTTACCTCAATAGGCTCTAAATCAAAAATTGTTATAGCAATTTATTATGCTTGTATCTTCTTTGTGTCCCTCTCTTCATTCTGTATCCCATGAAAAATACTAAATAGTTGGCAAAAAATGTTTTTATACACCAACAATAATTATAGGAATGGAACACTTTAAAATGAGTGACTGTATGTTTGAGATTATTTTTCTCAGTCAATCAACAAGGTAAAAGAGGAGTAATTCTCTTCTCTTTCAGCAATCTTTTAAATACTTTTAAGTACCAACAAAAGGAGACATATTCCCATGAATTAGGGGAGTCTGACGAAGCGCGCAGTTGTGAAACACGTAGAGGTCGAGTGAGGCTGTTGAGCGTGCCCACCCATTGGCTGGTATAAGACAACCGCGAAGTTTGAGCGGACGGGAGATCAGATGTGTGACTGTGCAGACCGGACTTTTTATCAGCCGACTCCACGGCTGCTCCGTTCTGAACCCAACGGTCAGTACTTGCACCCCCACCCCCCCCTGTGGTTCTGTTTATTTTTTGCATTGCTTATTTGTATGATTTAACCTATTGCAGACATATTGTTGTTTCACATTGTCGTGTCAGTAGCTATTGCTATCTGACATTAGTTGTATTAGTTATAAATACGATTATTCACAAATATATTTTATTAAACCTTTGTTATATTTTACACTAGAGTTTTCTGCGTTTATTGATTGATAGATGTTGTTTTAGGGACTCTTTGGACTCTATGCAGATTGTTGCCATATATTATTGACTCCCGGGGAGCTGTGTGCATCCTTATCTTTATACAGAAGTAATTTTGATACTACATTATTTGGGTACATGTTACTTTAGATTTGTCTCTGGCTGCCTGTAAATCCTGCAGTACATTGAACCAATAAGATAGTTTTTTTCCTTCTGAGATGTAATAGTTTATACAAAGCCTTTGCTGTCTCACAGGTCTCAGACATGTGTTTACTTTAGGTCTCCGTCATGTGCACAGGTCCCTGTCATGTATTGATCTCTGTCATGTGTATAAATGGAGACATGACCCCTCAGCATTTTAAGGCTTTGAAAACGATTGCACTAACAAAGAACTCTCTTGTTGGACCAATATAGCTTTTAGATCTTTGAATCACAATATTAAAGTTATGCTAAATTACACTTGCTATGTGAACAAAACACAGATTTCCTATACCTTATATTTTAGGCTGTTTCTCATTTCTAATTCAACGTATCCATGTGAACAATGCAAAGTATTAAAAGTGTTATTTTCTAACAGCTGTCAGCATGATTTTGCAAACAAACAAGTGTATATCTTGTCACAGAGAACGTGTTTGCAGGTGTGCAGGTAACATTTCCACCGAAGAGAAGCTTGTAAAAGATATATTGGTTTCCTATTTCCTCCTTTCTAATCTCACATTACAAAGAAGTTGTTCACACAGTTTTCCATTTCCCTGAGGGAAATTATATTCATTTGTCTCAGCATCCCCCTGATTACAATCATTTAGTTATGAACTCATTCTTGACTCTTGCTGAACTGGTCACCATGTTTCACTTTTGTTATGCATCAATAAAACATTTATATTAGGGGAAGGTAACAGTATTTTAATGTATGGTGTGTCAGATTTAATTTCCAAAGTCCATGTATTGGTAATTTACTTGATGGGGGTAAACGAACTCCTAAAAGTTGTATAAATGTTGTTTTTGTATTAATATCCCTCCCCTCCCCACCCCACCCCCCCACCCCCTGGATTTTCCAAGCCTGAGCAACATACAATTATTATATTCAATTGTGCTAGTAAATGTGTGGAACACATGGACAGTCAATACAGTATGAGGGCTCATTATGTTTGCAACCTCCTTGTGATATTTCTGCTATCCTACACTAAGCACCATGGAGTCCCAGATGAATAACACACAATTAGCACTAAGCAAGATTTCGTAAGTACAGGAATAATACAATAGGCTATGTCCACAAAGGCACAACAGCACATATAATTGGCCAATTGGCTCATATTATCATGGTAAGCACAGCCATGGCTTTATGACTGACAGAGATAGAGAACTATGGGCAGTCACCCAATAAACCATTTATCTTCATAAGTCCGAGCCAGTAAATTATGAGTGGTATGGTACTGCTCAGTGTATACATTGTTAAAATGATGGCCTCCTTTATACTACAATTATTCTCGTTAACTTATTGGTTTGTATCTAAGAAAGTAATTATTTGATCCATGGAACTTTCTACTAGTCCGTTACATGTCAGGAGCAACAAACAAATACACTGTATAGATAAGTCAGGTTATTATATATCATATTGCAACTGTAAATGCAGAACAAGAAGAATGACATTCAATCCTTCATCAAAATACTATTACACCCCATATAATAGTCTGTTAATATAACCATGCCCACTGAAAAAGGATTAAAGACTTTTAGCATTATTCATTATAACGTGTTACAAAATTGAAACAAAACAGAGTAGTCAAAACATTATAATAATAATAATAATAATAGCATGATCTTGTATAGCATTACTAGTTTTATGCAGCGTTTTACAGACACATTTTGCAGGCACAGATCCCTGCCCTGTGGCGCTTTCGATCTATGTTTTTGGTGCCTGAGGCACAGGGAGATAAAGTGACTTGCCCAAGGTCACAAGGAGCCAACATCGGGAATTGAACCAGGTTACCCTGCTTCTCCCTCAAACTAAAATCATCAATTGCTCGATGGCAAGAAGTCTGCCTATGAAGGAATGCAATGCCATTGTTTAGTACTGCCAAGCAACCTGGACTGCAGTCTCAGTATATTATTGATCACATTTATAGAAACAGCTAAATAAATGCCATGCAACTAAAAAGCAGAGATGTAATTATAAAAGGTCCATGCTTTTTGAGATGTGCTTTTTGTAAACATTTAACAATCAATCTACGTACTGTAGGTAGGGAAGTAGTTTCTAGAATACAATATATTGAGGACCCCCATCCTAAATGTTCAGCAGAGCTTCAGAATATTGTTGATTTATATATGATATAATTGTACATAAAACTTAGGGCAAATATGTCTGGCTATCCCTAATATCTAACTATCAAACAGTTTAGGAAGGCTTATAGCTGCCATCTAGCAGCAAGCTACAATGATAGATACTAACTAGAGATGGCATGACACTGAAGCAAGATAATAATAACCTTGTTCAATTTATACGTTTCTGTCTTCATTTGCTTTTCTGCTCACTTCTCCATGATATGATAAAATAAAAATCCTAAACAACAACAAAAACCTATAGGTGTTATACATAAAAAAAATGTTTGCCTCGTGTCATATTGTCACTGACCATAGAGTGGCTGTGCGAAAGTATAGGTGTGAATGGCTGCAGCTCTGGCATACAAATGCCTGATATACAGATGCAGTGGCCGTTATAGAAACACTTCACACGTTGTATACCTCGGAATACCCATGTGATGGCGCGGGATTTCTTCCAACCGTACCACCTTAAGACGCGAGTGCAGAAAATGGCATTTTAGTGTTGTGGCTTTTAAACACCTGAAATTGACACAGTAGCACAGTACTATACACATTACAATTCATTCATTTCATTGCATTTAATTGCACACAATCCATGAAATTCAAACAAAGCAACTGCGATAAACACGTGTGCCTGCGGCGATTGGCCGCGTTCATGCCGCGTGGAGTACAGCAGTTGTGACATAGTCCAAAGATGTTAGGCAGCTTTCTGCCCCATTTTAGGTCAGAAAGTGCAGGAATAGTTAAAAATGATCCGTTCCACAGCTTCCCATTAACTCAGGCAGCTGGATGGAAAATCCAGACCACAGATTACAATGGCTCTAGTTCTCCCTCACCTGCTCTTCTAATCACATGCACAGGTATTTAGAGCAGAGAGGTTTTGCATTTCACTCTCTCTCCTTAGAGCCTGGAGGCTGGGGGTATCGCTGCTCCCCGAAATCCAGTTCGGGGTGGACGGCCCCTCCAAGTATCACAGTACCAGAGGATTTGCCTGGACACTTGGGACCAAGTTCCCACCACGAACAGATAAGACAAAACAAATGTTTATTGCTGTTGCTAAAAGACTGTGCTGTATTTAGTGACCCTAAATAAGAGAGCATTGTTTTAAGCTGGGGAACCAGGTTAGTTGGCCAGCAGCTGTTAGAGAGACTGATTCTGATGTGTAGTTAGATCCCTGAAAGGGATAGGATTTTGTTTATATGATTTTGGTTTTATTTCTTAAAAATAACAGTGTGGGAAATACTGTAACACTGAAATGAGTGAACTGCTGAATGAAAGTATCTGAGTACCTCTAATCTACACTTGTTAAAGCTGCAGTACCTTACTTGGATGAAAATAAAGCAGGCAGAAGCCTGAGTTAAGCAGCATAATACTTTGCATGATCCTGTTTTTTGTATAAATAACCCTAGAAGACTGTGTCGGGAAGAACCCAGAGAGACGTCAGCGCTACAAAAGAGGGGCGTTTGTCACACAGTGCACACGAAAACGGCGCCATGATGCCGTAAAATAACGGCCGCTGCATCTGTAATATCAGGGAGTGTTTACGTGATCACTGGGAGGATGCTCAGGGTGGTCCCGTGATACAAGGAAGCAGTAGTTGAAGTGTTTATAAAACTGTAGAGTAGTGGACCTAAATTAAAAAAGAACAGGATTTATTAAACATAAGGTTAGAGCATTTTGACCACATTTTAGGAAGCTTTGGACAATATATATATATGCAGCCCCTGACGAAGCCGTACTGGAGAAACGCGTAGGGCAAGCGTTGTAGGTGCAGTGAGAGACACGCAGAGAGACTGATCCCAACAGAGCCGAGGCAGTGCATTATCAAAACATCAGAGACTAAATCTCGTGAGAGCCGGGCCACGTGATGCGGATGTAACCGCCGGAGTGAAGAGTGCTGGTTACCGGCGTTCTCTAACCACGAGTGTGAGAGACTCGCTAATACTCTCTACTGCCTATTTCTAACTCACAGAATGTGAGTTTATTACTTATATTTTAATCTTGAGTTATACTCATATTAAAAGGTTTTACACTATCCCTGTTTCTCCTTTTATTCCCTACCTATCCTCTTTGCGAGATCTATCTGCCAGGTATTAACAGATACACCGTGATTGCTGTTGATGCTTCATATGAACAACGATCCCAAAGAACCAGAGGCCAGATACAGAAAAGGACAAGTTTCAGGAGCTGAGTTCCCGAGTCCCTAAGTGGATTAAAGGCTGTTATTTGCTCCATTAGTGTAAGTGCATATCTTACCATTATTTATCTGGATTTTTAGATATATTGCCCTATGATGTTTCTTTCTTTTTCTCTTTCCCTGCATATTTGCGCCTAGGTCATTCTTTCCTATACAGTACATTTCCAGACGGCAATTGTGGAGCCGTAGACCTATGTGACTGCAGTTTGTAGGGTTAGTAGATTGTAAGGGTTTATACCTCTTTTAAATTGACTGAATTGGCTAATAGTGTGGTTCTCTATTTACTGCACAAACTTATTGTTGAGATTTGCGCTGTTTGTATCTTGTTTTATATATATATATATATATATACTATGAAAACAGAGGGTTAAAAAGTGTGTAAATAAAATACATAGCGATACTTCTTTTTGTAGGCGGCAATTGAGATCAGATCTCCCCGGATGGAGGCTTTGTGAGCCTCCCAAAGCATAGCTGGAGCTGAGACGGAGCCTGCATTAATTTTGAAAAAAATTGACAATTTTTGTCGCATAGCAAGCTCTGTTTCAGGGCAGTTAAGCAGAGAATCGTTCAACTTCCATTTGTACTTGGTGTTCTTAACAAAGGGTAGAGAGAGAATGAGGTCGATCGGTGCGTGGTCAGACCAGGTGATCGGACCTATGTTTGACTGGGAGGCTGCCTGGAAGACATTTCTAGTACCTAGAAAATAATCGATCCTCGAGTAGGACTGATGAGGGGTAGAGAAAAAGGTGTAGTCCCTTTGACCCTGGTGCTGAGCCCTCCATATATCTACCAGAGAATACTCTTCCATAATGTCCCCAAATTTGTTGGCCTTCTTTTGGGATTGGGTGGCGTATGGGGTAAGCGTGGATGGCGAGAGGGTGGAGCTGGAGGGTGTAGATTTGTCTTGTGCGTGTGAGGCGACCATATTAAAATCCCCTCCAATAATTAGGGAGGAGAGGGATTGTTTCTCTAGTGACTCAAGAAGTTTTCTTAGGAAGGGGATTTGGTTCTCATTGGGGGCGTATACATTAACAAGCGTGAGGGGGGGGGGAACCGTACATCATAAGCATCATATTGGAACATCTGTATACCATTTGCACATATGTACATTGAATTAGAAGCAGTGCTTTGCTTCATAAAGTGCCGGGGGGTAAGGGTGGTATGTAAGCCTTCATAGAACATGTATTCAACATTTTCGGGGGTATGCAGTGGGCATGAGACATTTCAAAAGGTCTTTTGGTACCAGGGGATGGGGGAAGATTATAAATCTTATATGCCATCTTTGGGCATATATCTGACATTTACAGGAGTATACTTTGGTCTTGTATGGATTCTGTTTATCTTCTGGCAATGGGAACATAGGGGAATATACAAAGTGTATAACATTTTGGGATACATATTTTAACATTCGCCGGAGTGTGGAAGGGCTAAAAAGGGGAGGGGGGAAGGAGCTAAGGGGGGGGAGGGGAGGGAGAGATCAAGGGGGGGGGTACTGGGGAGGGGAAGGGGGGGAGAAGCTAAGGGGAGGGGGGGAGCAAACCAGGGGGGGGTATAGAGAACATGGTGGGGAAAAACGGAGGGAGGGGGGCTGATAGTATACGACCTTCCCTCTGGGTTTCTTTATGCTGGGGGACAAGTCCTGACGATCTTAGTTGTTGGGGAGAGACTGGAGAGCGGAGCCTCAACTGGGAAAATCCGGACATACATGAGCCCACTTCAGCTCTCCTTTCCTTCAACGATCATGTCCAGTGAACTGCTGCTTGTGGGAGGCAGTGTAGAGGCATCGCTGGGGTCTTCTGAGGCTCCGCTTGTGACCTCCCTCTCCCCGCTGGGGCTCAGAGGCAGGGCATCAGCCGAGGCGCTTCGGTAAGGAGCCGCTCCGGGGGCGGCCGCTACCGGAGCGGGGACATCACAGAGGAGAACCAGATCTCCAGTCGGTAAGTGGAGGGGGTTTATGTCCGGGATGTGGGCTGGGGGGCGCCAGCTGGGTAAAGGTGCAGATATGCGAATGTGGTGCAAAAGCGAGTGAGGCGGCTGGAGAGTGGGTAGGGATGTCTGGGGCGCGAACGGGGATATGGGGGGGGGGAGGGAAGGGGCAAAGTGGGGTTGTGAGGCAGAGGCACTCTGGGGGGGATGCTGGTGGAGGGCTGGGGTGCCTGGGTGGGGGCAGTAGGGGGGGGAGAGGCGGCGAGGAGAGGAACGGGGGGAGGCGATTTGATCTGTGGACTGGCTATTTATAGATATCCTGGGGCCCTTCTAGGATCCGCCCTTCTGTGTCTTGGCACGGGGATCCCGTCTAACCAGTCCACCGAGAGCCCGAAAAGGTGAGTGCGGGGAGCGGGGAGTGGAGGGAGGGGAGCGGAGGGGGCGGGGGCTGGGCAGGATTGTGGGGGGACGTTGGTTGTCACTCTTCTTCTGGAGGATCAGTAAGACCTTGGGGGGGGAGGATGGAGGGAGAGGTTGAGGGGAAAGGATTGCTTGGCATGTAGTCAGGCTCCTGCTTGAAATTTGCGGGGTGGAGCAGTGAAGTTGAGGGTTCAGCGATCCGTTAGTGAGGCAGGTATTTTAAGGTTCAGGGTTCCTTTTGTAGCGGAGTGGTATGGGCTTCGGCTCCAGCACTGAGGGGGACGCAAGGCAATTATTGAAGCCTCTGATTAGCTATGTGCTCCAATGCTCTCGGGTTGTCTGTGGGTTCTTGTCTTGCTGTGGCATGGAGGGGGGCGGTCGTCTTCTCGCGGGGGGGATAGACCGAGGGCTTTTAGGAAGTCTTGGGAGTCTTCAGGGTCTGAGATGGTGATATGGCAGTTTCTGGGAACTATCAATTTGAAGGGGAAGCCCACCTATACTTGACTCCTCGGTCTCTGAGGAAGTTTGTGAGGGGCTTCATTTCTCTTCTTTTGACAATAGTGACCCTGGAAAGGTCATTGAAGATTTGGATGTTGTAGTTTTCTACTCGGATATCCCCCGCTCCTTTCCCGACCGTCATAATCCTCTCTTTCGTGGAGTAAGCGTGGAGTTTCACGATGACGTCTCTGGGCCGATTCGGGTCCGGAGACTTGGGTCCCAGGGCCCTGTGCGCCCGGTCCATTTGGATGTCGTGTTCTGATAAATTTGGCACCAGATTCAGGAACACTTTTTGGAGGTAGGTTTGGAGGATATCTGGGGACACAGATTCGGGATATTCCTGATGCACAGGTTTTGTCTTCTGTCTCTGTTTTCCTGGTCCTCCAGGGCGTTTTTAAAATCATTGATTTCATGTCCCAGCCTGGCCATCTCGTCCTTTGTGTTTGATTGGGCTATCAGGGCTCCATCCATCTTGGTCTCCAGGTCTGCTGTCCGTTTAGAGAGGGAACCTAGGTCAGTTCTTATCCCATCCAGGGCCATCTCTAGATCCTCTTGAAAGCCCTTTCTCATCTTGAGGAATAGAAACTTGAAGTATTCTTTATTTAGCCCTTGCTGTGTCGGGTCAAATTGATCCTGCAGTGCGCTCTCCTCCGCATGCTCGGGCTCCTCGTCGCCATCTTGGAGCTCGGAGCACGGCTCCATCTGTCGTTGTGCAGGGGAGGAAAACTTTGTCACTGTGTTCTGGGCTTTCTTTTGCTGCTTGCCTGTCATTCCCTCAGCTTCAGTGGAGGTATTGGTAGCTTTTTGAGGGTTTTTGGGGCAATGTGGGTTGCTCGTTCAGATAATTTTCTTCGGAGGGTGTCGGGAGCTCTTCCCCTAGTCAGCCATTCACAGTGACGTCACCGTCAGCGATACTTCTAAATAAAGTTTAGAACCATCTGGTAGCGTTACATTTTGACCATAGCGTGGGTGTGTTTGTGTTCTGTGAACTGAAGTGGTCAACCTCAAAAGCGTTACGGGCAGAAACATAAATTGACAAGTTGTCAAAATAAGTAGATAGCGTGCCACGCAATATCAAGGAAAGTGGAAGTCTGCTTTGGGGTTGTATACTGTATATAACATTTTAAAACCTTACAAATTGTACAGTGTGTTTTATTACTACAATATTCTATGTGTATGTATTGTGCCCGAGTGTACAAAATATGTTATGTGAAGAGCGGGTTAGAGAGTGTGATCTTTCGTGTGTAGATGGAAATAACACTTTCTGGCTAGAGAGCCCAAATTCTGCCAATTGGGTACTGTATAATAAGCAACAGCGATTGCTGAGCTTCCCTGTAACAATGTCTCGCTCTCTGTCTGCACTAAGAGCTCCACTTTTGTTATATTGGTGTACCAGTAGCTTGCAAGAGTCACAGAACAAACAACCTTATATTTTGAATTGTTTATGGATGGAACAGCCTAACTTGCAATGCCAGTATCAGATAATTAAATATTTTGCTTAGTTAGACCTCATCTCCAAAAAAGAATAGCAGAATTTAATTTTGTTTTGCCCTAAAGCACTGCTATCTAAAAAAAAAAAAAGGCATTCTTTTTTTTAAAACTTTTTTTATTTTATTTTTTACTGAATTTCATCTTTTTTGTGGGAGGGGGGGTGGTTAAGAGAAGATATAGAAAGAAAACTTGGGTGGACAAGGGTGGATTCAAATGTCTTCACACTACAAATACAATACACTTGTAGTCAGTACTTCAAGTCTTAACAGGTATACTCAAGAAAGAAATGACTGTTATCATCAGGAAGGAGAGTACAGATTGGGTCATCCCATTTATGCCAGAATATATGATCATAGAAAATCCGATGGCAGCACCTTCCAGAATTAGATTAGATTAGACCCTTTAAAGGTGAACCATGTACAGGCATACCCCGGTTTAAGGACACTCACTTTAAGTACACTCACGAGTAAGGACATATTTTCAATAGCACCATACCCCTGTGTCCGTACGCTCACTTCATGAGTACGAACACTTATTCTGCCCTACAGACCATCATGGTAGTGACGCTTTGGTTCCCCTCGCCCAATAGGCAAACGGCAGCTCGCGCATGCGCTTGTCAGCACGTCCTGAACAGCAATACTGGCTCCCGACCTGAACCGAAGCATTGATAAGTGGAAAAAAGGTAGTGCTTCACTTTAAGTCCATTTTTGCTTTACATACATGCTCTGAACAGATTGCGTACGTTAATGCGGGGTGTGCCTGTATCCCATACGCTTTGAAATTTGTTGCGCATATTGTTCAACACGGAGGATCATTTTTCCATAAACATTTTTTTATTCTTGTGGTGGAATAATCACACAATTTTTTTTTTAAATATTTCTGTCCTTCAAGTCTGTAATGTTCTTGTCCACAAAATCCTTTGGCCATACTGCCACAGTATACAGACGTGCAGCCAGGATGTTTTCATCGGTGAGCCAATCTAAAGCTGAGTCAATGTCTGAGTGGAGTCTGAGCACATTCTCTAATGGCAAAAAAATTGAGAGATCACAAACAGGTTTAAGCAAAGGTCCCATGAGGGCATGTATCGTATAAATAAATTAGGGCTAGTGAGTAAGACTGTAGTAAATTTGACTTTGATGTGGTACTGAGTGGGAAACCATTGCAGAATTGAAATGAAAGGGGTGGATCAGATTAATTTGTTTTGAAGTTTTCTCCCCACAGCTGGGCGAAGCACTTTTTCTCTGATCATAAAACTGACATAATAGATTAACAGAATAAAAGGCGAATATCTCTACATAATACCCATGACTAATCTTACCACCCTAACCCCTCACCTGCTTACTCCTAACTCCCCTGTATAATAAATGCTATTATGCTGCCTTCTATCTCTTGATTTTTTTCCCCAATGCCTTGTGTTAAATAACGATAACAGACAAAGCAGATTTACCCTGCGGTGATCTATTTATAACACATGAGCCATGGACGTATTTGTTAGTAACTATGCTGGCTGCACTCAACTATTACAGACATACCCCGCATTAACGTATGCAATGGGACCGGAGCATGTATGTACAGGTGCGCCGACGAGTATTCTAAAACTTGCCTTGGAAAATCTGGGGCTATCACCAACAAGATCCAGGTACATGCTGGGTACATGCTGGATACATGCTGCAAACATTTCAGTGACATTTCTGCAGAGACTAATGGCCCATCGGATTAACACTGCCAGGGACCCCCGCTGTTAATCCGATGGGCCATTAGTCTGTCTGCAGAAATTTTGCCGCATTTACCCAGTATGTACCCAGCATGTACCTGGGTCTTGTTGGTGATTGCCCCAGATTTGTTTTAGAATACTCGTCGGCACTACAGTAAAGCGAAAATGTACTTAAAGTGAAGCACTACCTTTTTTCCACTTATTGATACGTGCTGTGGCAGGATGGTCGTTGTAAGTGAGGAGACAAACGTCTTTTCCGGTGAAATAATGCTGATGTGTTTATTTGTCCAAAAAACGGTAACTAAACAATGGGTACACTGTCCCTTTAAATTTGAAACGAAACAAAATCCTAACCCCGGTCGGGGTACTAGCTAAACAAAAGTGCAGGCTAACTATCTGGCTGGCTAGCTAACCTATTCCAGCCCCATAAAGTACAGCAAACACAGTTGGCTCCTTACCTGGGAGCTTTATTCTTCCCTCTTGGGGCAGGATCGCTTTGGGCAGCTTGTGTCTGTCTTAACACTCCTCTGTCTTCCCTCTATGCCTCAGAGAGAGAGACTGCCGCCCCAGAGGTATTTCCTCTTCCTGTTTTTAAAGCAGGTGAAGGAGCTTAATTCAAACCACCTGTGGTCTGCTTGACAAGCTGAGTTAACCCCTCGTTTACTGGATAGCATGCATACTGCCATCTCCTATTCACATACACGGAGTCAATGACCCTGTCACATATCCCCCTTCCCAGCGTAACATTACTGAGTGGAGCGGCCCGTGCACCGAGACTGTGCACCCTAGAGAGTGCATCAGCATTACCGTGCAGTATTCCTGGCCGATTTTGGATCGTAAAGTTAAAAGGTTGCAATGACAGGAACCAACGGGTAACTCTCGAGTTCTTTTCTTTATTTCTGTGCATCCACTGTAGCGGTGCGGGATCTGTTATGAGTGTAAAAGACCTGCCTAAAAGGTAATATTTCAATGTGTCTGTTGCCCACTTTACGGCCAAACACTCTTTTTCCACTGTGGCATATTTTTGTTCGCGGGGACACAATTTGCGACTTAAATAGAGGACCGGGTGTTCCTCTTCTCCTACAAACTGGGACAGTACTGCTCCGAGACCTACTTCGGAGGTGTCCGTTTGCAAAAAAACCTCCTTTTTAAAATCCGGGGCTACCAAGACTGGGTGACTACAGAGCGTTGTGCGTAGGTCTACAAATGCGGTCTCCGCATTACCGTTCCATTTTACAACCTCAGGTGCCTTTGCCTTTACTAAATCTGACAGCTGTGCAGCCCGGGTTGCAAAATGGGGTATAAATCACCTGTAGTAACCTACAATGCCCAAAAACGTCCTAACCTGTTTCTTTTTAAGGGGACGGGGCCAACTCTCAATGGCCTCAACTTTATTGAGCTGGGGTTTTACTGTCCCCCTTCCCACAACATAGCCAAGATATTTTGCCTCTGCTAGGCTGACTGAACATTTAGCTGGATTGGCTGTAAGACCCGCCTCCCGAAAGGTTCTTAACACTGCTTCAACCTTTACTAGATGTGAGTCCCAATCTGGACTATGAATTACTACATCGTCTAAGTACGCTGAGGCGTAGTTCGAGTGTGGGTGTAGCAACTTATTCATCAACCTTTGGAAGGTTGCAGGCGCCCCATGAAGACCAAAGGGTAAAACAGTATACTGAAATAGACAATCAGGTGTGGAGAAGGCCGTTTTCTCTTTTGCTGACCTTGTTAAGGGGATTTGCCAATAACCCTTTGTAAGATCTAAAGTGGTTAGAAAACGTGCCCTCGCTAACTTCTCAATTAACTCGTCTACCCGTGGCATAGGATAGGCATCAAACTTCGAGACTTCGTTTACTTTTCTAAAGTCGTTACAGAACCGTATTGTCCCATCTGGCTTAGGTACCAAGACAATAGGGCTGGACCATTGACTATGGGACTCCTCAATTATGCCTAGATCTAGCATTTTCTTTACCTCTGACTGAATAGCCCCTCTTCTAGCTTCTGGGATTCTATAAAGTCTTATCTTAATGACTACCCCAGGCTTGGTGACGATATCATGAGAAACCATCCTAGTTTTCCCTGGTACGCTGGAAAAGACATCTCTGTTCCTTTTTACCAAATCTACAGCTTCTCTGTGTTGTTCAGGCGTAAGTTCTGCCGATATTTGAACAAGTGGTTCCTCCCCTTTCCTGGATTCGTTAGCTACTACGGACAGACATACCTCTCTATCCTTCCAGGATTTTAACAGATTTATGTGATAGATCTGCTCTACCTTCCTCCGGTCTGGCTGTCGAATTTTATAATTCTCCGGGCCGACCTGTTCTAGAACCTCATATGGCCCCTGCCAATGTGATAACAGCTTGCTTTCGGCCGTGGGAACAAGGACCATTACTCGGTCCCCTGGTCTGAAGTTACGAACCGTAGCCTGTCTGTTGTAAAGGTTCCGTTGGGCCCTCTGTGCCTCTTCTAGATGCTGTCTGACTATGGGGGTAATATTATACAGTCTTTCAAATCTTCCACAAATTGGACGACATTTTTCCCTGGCACAGCTTGTTGCTCCCACTCTTCTTTGAGGCTATCCAGAATCCCTCTTGGGCATCTCCCATACAGGAGTTCAAATGGGGAAAACCCCGTAGAGGCCTGTGGTACCTCTCGGATAGCAAACAAGAGATAAGGCAACAAGGTGTCCCAGTTCTTCCCATCACTAGCGACCACCTTTCTCAACATCATCTTCAACGTCTTATTAAATCATTCTACCAGTCCGTCCGTTTGCGGATGGTACACAGAGGTTCTTAGGGACTGTATTTTTAGCTCTACACATAAGTCTCGCATAAGCTTAGATGTAAACAGGGTACCCTGATCTGTCAAAATTTCTTTCGGTATCCCGAGTCGGGAAAATACCTGTAACAATTCCTTAGCTATAGCTTTGGAGGAAGTGTTACGTAAAGGTAGTGCCTCTGGATATCGAGTGGCATAGTCTAGTATCACCAGAATGTACTGATGACCCTTGGCAGATTTCTCCAAGGGACCCACTATATCCATGGCAATCCTCTCAAATGGGACCTCAATAATAGGCATAGGGATCAATGGGGCCCTCAAACTTGGTCGGGGGGCTGTCAACTGACACTCGGGACAAGAGGCACAGAATCTCTTTACTGCATTATATATCCCTGGCCAGTAAAACCTTTTTAGGATTCTTTGCTGTGTCTTCTCTACGCCCAGATGACCCCCCAACAAATGAGAGTGTGCTAGCTCTAAGACCTTCCTCACTAATGAACTGGGTACTAACAATTTTTCTATTTCTTGGCCCTCCTCTTGGCTCACATGGTATAACAAATCATTCTTAATATAGAAATATGGATAGGATTCCTTTGTGGTTCCTTCTACCGGGACCCCATTAACTTCTACCGCCTGGCTAAACCCATTTTTCAACTGGGGATCATTTGCCTGTTCTCTACCAAAGTTAGTTAGGGACAGTTCTAGATTTCCAAAACCTTCCTCATCGGGAGTTTGGTCGGTTACCTCCACGGGTAACTCATACACCTGAGCATCAACAGGCCCTGTCTCGGACAACTCTTCTCCCTCTGGTCTCCCTCCGTTAGGAGTAGTGACCAGTGCTAACTGGGGTGGGGGTGTACCTCTTTTTTTTCGGTCCTACGTTCTCGTTTTGACTTAGGGGTTTTAGACACCTCGGCGACTAATTCGGGGTCTGTAAACGGAAAAAGCTCATCTGGAGTAGGATTGTTCAAGGTGAGCTGTCCTCTGATCAGGGTGTCAAAACCAGGGAAATTACAGCCTAACACTAGGGAATGGGGTAACTTTGGTACAATTGCTGCCATAGTTTCGATGACTTGCCCCTCGACCTTTACTTTTATCAGAGTCGTGGTGTACGGAAGCGTACACCTATGTACACATAATACCCGCAACTTCTCACCCTGGGGTAAGCGGAGAGGCTTAACCAACTTCCCGGATACCAAGTTAATATTGCTCCCTGAGTCTACCAGTGCGGCGTCATTTTCTGTAGGTACTCGTTCGCCTGGACGGGCCGCGTCGGGGCCATACTTGACAAGCCCATTTTAATCTGGGTCAGCTGCTCAATCAGCTGCTTCTGTGTGTCTGCAACAACATCAAGCTGGGCTGCCAATAACCGGTTCGTCTCGCGTTGTGCAGCCGTGCTGTCCTGTCCCTGTTTGTTAGCTTCTTGCTGGACAGTGGTGCTGTGTACTAAGGCCTTCACAACGTCCTCCATAGTGGCAGCTACCACGTGGACAGTTTCCACCAGACGCAATCTGTAGCTCCGCCCCTTTTACAGGGTGGCAGGATGGTCGTGGTAAGTGAGGAGACAACATGTCTTTTCCGGTGAAATAATGCTGATGTTTTTATTTGTCCAAAAAACGGTAACTAAACAATGGGTACACTGTCCCTTTAAATTTGAAACGAAACAAAATCCTAACCCCGGTCGGGGTACTAGCTAAACAAAAGTGCAGGCTAACTATCTGGCTGGCTAGCTAACCTATTCCAGCCCCATAAAGTACAGCAAATGCAGTTGGCTCCTTACCTGGGAGCTTCATTCTTCCCTCTTGGGACAGGATCGCTTTGGGCAGCTTGTGTCTGTCTTAACACTCCTCTGTCTTCCCTCTATGCCTCAGAGAGAGAGACTGCCGCCCCAGAGGTATTTCCTCTTCCTGTTTTTAAAGCAGGTGAAGGAGCTTAATTCAAATCACCTGTGGTCTGCTTGACAAGCTGAGTTAACCCCTCGTTTACTGGATAGCATGCATACTGCCATCTCCTATTCACATACACGGAGTCAATCACCCTGTCACAGTGCATAACTGATGTAAATAACGCATTTGTAACAGGCTCTATAGTCTCCCCGCTTGCGCACAGCTTCAGTAGAGGTAGGGAGCCGGTATTGCTGTTCAGGACGTGCTGACAGGTGCATGCGTGAGCTGCCGTTTGCCTATTACATACTTGACATACTTGAAAACGAGAGGTAACTCTCAATGGATTACTTCCTGGTAAAATATTTTATAAATAAATAAATAAATAAATATTGGGCGATATGTACTTACTCGCAAGTGTCCTTGAAGTGAGTGTCCTTAAAGCGGGGTATACTTGTACTAGGATTCTCAAGACAGGCAATATTCGCATATTACATTCTGTATTATCAAAGCATATCGGTGATTAGTTGTCATGAAAAAATCCACGTAAATCCAGGGAATACTAAAAAAATCCAAAGGTGGTGGCTGGCTTTTGATTTTAGGAGTATTTTTAGCAGAGATCACAAATGGCGATTGTGAAGCTGAAAACGCTAATTTTATGTTGCTGTTTCTCGATGTTTTTGGTTTACCACGACAATACATTTGTGCAGCTGGTGACATCACACACAATCTGGCATTCCATTTGGTGTCCTTGGTGGAGTTAACTTTTTTGGTATTGAGTGTGTATATATAAATAGTATTGTCCTTATCACGTGTATTGCTTTTCTACTCTCAGAGTACCCACATTAGAGGTGTGTGCAACTGTCAAAAATGAGCAATGCTAAGACTCTTTTCCTTCCCCCAAATTCAACCCCCCCAAGAAACGTTTTGCCAAACCTCAAAGGGCTGGTAATGTCGCCACATTTTTAAGCTTTGAGTGAAGTACAGCTCAACCCCATTATAACGCTGTGCTTGGGGTCCAAAGAATCACATCGCGGTATAAACGGATCGCGTTGGAAATAATGTGCAATTGTATGCATTGTACAATAAAGTATTTAAGATACCAATAATCGTGTTGTAAAGTATTCATATATACAAAAATTGGGAGCCACGCTTTCATCGCGTTATAAGCGGATTTGCGTTGCAACGGATCGCGTTATAACGGGGTTGAGCTGTATCTCCAGATAGTGAACAAAATATGGTGTGTATGCCCTATTTATAGTCTCTGCATTAAGCGAATGAAGCAATTTTAGAGAATGTAGCAATTTCAGAAAATGTCACAAATTAGCATCTTAAATGGAATTGCAATGCACATTGATATAATTCCCAATGGTGAAACAGTTGAGAACTGAGCCGCGGCTTTTTTTGAGACTCAAAAAAGGCGCATTGTACATGTGCAAACTTTTACATCTGTAACCCACAATGTTAAACATTTGAATACAAAGGGGCCTATTCTTGCAGCTTCGATGTCTTTACTGCTATCTCGCAAGGTGTGGCATGTTCCCGCCGAACGGTTTGTCATTTGTGTTATCACGGGTATTCAGAATGAATCTGAAACCATTTCAAACCGTGAGGAAGGGAAATGCCAAAACCGCTTGGGACAGCAGCGATGAGATCTCAGCCTCTCTCAAAGTTCTCCCCGTACGATCTGGCGGCCGCAGCTGCATAGAGAGTTGCACAGAGAGAGCCGCTTCTCCCTGCACAGCTCTCGCAGGCGTTCACAGTGTTTTTTATTTAAATTTTAATACTAGTGTGCGGGAGCAGGGGGTCTCCAGAGCAGAACCGTGTTGATTTCCCACCCCTACAGGCCCCGGTATGGGATGCCAGTATCGCCTATGCATTTAAAAGTCCCTGCCACGTGACACGTGAGATTTAAACATTGCATGGGGATACCGGCACCCCATAACGGGGACTGTAACTCGGGAAACAGGGGGTCCCCGAACCTGAAATCAATGCGGGTTCAGCTCTGGAGACACCCTGCTACTAGTACTCAAATTTAAATAAAAACAGCTTCATTACCTTAGTGGAAAGCTGTTAAGGCAATGAAGGGTTAAACACCAGTTCCTGATTTATTGTGGTTATCGGGGGTATCTCACATCTCCCCCCCCCTGTATCTCACATGTCCCTCCCCCCCCCTGTATCTCACATCTCCCCCCCCTGTATCATCTCCCCCCTGTATCTCACCTCTCCCTCCCCCCTGTATCTCACATCTCCCCCCTGTATCTCACATCTACCCCCCCTGTATCTCACATCTTCCTCCCCCTTGTATCTCATTTCTCCCTCCCCCCCCCATATGCCTACTTGCAGCAGCGGGAGGAGGTGGCGGCGGGCAGGAGGCAGCGGCGGGAGGTGGCGGGCAGGAGACGATGGTGGGAGGCGGAAGTGGGAGGTGGTAGGGGGCAGAATGTGGCTGCGAGCTAGAGCAGGCAGGATTGCATGCTCGCTTTAGCTAGCACTGGGCACCGAAAGTGCCGCACTGCTAAAGCGCGCTCCCGCAGTCCTGTGACTGGCCTCTGGGATGGGGGGAGAAAGGGGGAGAGCCGGGGAGAGAGGGAGAGCCGGGGAAGCCAGGAAAGCCGTTGCGGGTTGCACAGTGAGTGCGGGCAGCTAGGCGGAACTCCTGGGACCGCTCTACAGAGCCCCAGGGTTCTGCGGAACCCTGGTTGGGAATCACTGCACTAAGGTAATGATGCCTGAAAATGCATTTTTATTGCATTGGATTGAAGTCAGGGGTCTCTGGAGCTGGCATTAATGTGTATCAGCTCCTTAGACTCTCGGCTTCAGTCCTGCTCTCATATTCCATAACGGCACCCTTTGCGTGGGGGGGGGAGGGTGGCGAGATGAGATCTTTGATAAACTCGCTATTTCAAAGCCCCAAGGAGATTCTCAAGGCTACTAGAATAGCATGATTTTATCAAAATGGCGCTATTTTGCTGTTTTGCAGCTCCCGCTCGGTGAGTTTGGCCAGGAGCGAGAATGCTCAGGAAAATGCACTCCCCGTATGAGTTTGGCAACTCCTCGAGGCTTTCTGAATAGCAACCTTGCCGAATTGTGCGAGAACTGCTCAAAACCCTCGATGAGTTGGTTATCGAAGCTACCTGAATAGGCCCCAAAGTGTGCTGTGCAACTATACTTGATGTGATCATCCAAAAGATTCCTTAACATCTGTGAATGAAAATAAAACACAGTGGGAGCTATTCATTAAACTGTAATAATGCCGACCAGGGCACTGTTGCACATGTCAAGGGGAGTAATCCCCCCAGTTTGTGATTATCGCCGTTTAATGAATAAGTAATTACATTCTATATTTTATATTGTCGTCCACTTATTTTTTCAATACATTAGATCAGGGGGCGCAAACTTTTCTCCCTGCGCCCCCCTGCCGGATGTCCCTTTCTCTACGCGCTCCACTCCCTCCTTACCTTGATTCCCGGCGTCTGGGCATCATGACGTCATGTTGCCATAGAAACATGATGTCACATGACCCCGCGGCGTCATTTGATGCCGCGTTGCCATGGCGACGCGTCTCCAGATGCCAGCTGAATCAATGTAAGTATCGTTTACAGAGGCTCTGCAGCTCCCCCGGCACTTAATTTAAGTGCCTTTGGGAAGCGCGCGGAGCCTCTGTAAACCCCGTGCCCCCCGCCGGTAATCTCGCACCCCCCAGTTTGCGCACCGCTGCAATAGATATTGGTTCTCCTCCAGCAAAGATACATTTATAAGACTTTTCTGATCTTTACATCACATATCACATAAATCACACAAAAAACTTTTGTAAACAGCCTAACGCGGTCAATTATCATCTTTTAAATAAATGTAATCAGGCATGAAGGAACATTTTGCCTTGCCGTTTTATTCTCAATTAAGGATTATTTTTAAACTGGACTCTGAAAAGGACAGTTCAATTTAGCAGGTCATTTTTTTTTTTTGTTTAGAACTTATTTGTGTAATTAGCTGCCTCCGAGACATGTAATCACCCCTAATGTAACTGCCCTACTTATAAAACTACTGTATCTTGTGAAAAAGTAATATGAATCACTTCTTGTCAAGAACACTGGATACAAGCATATCAGCTGCTATACTTATGTCTGTCTATCTCTCTGACTAATGATGACACTAAAATGACAGCACATTGTAAACAAAAGATAACAATGTTAATGACTAATGCTTTTTAGTGATAAGATAACATTATAAAAACTCTTCCAATCATCTGTTGGAAATGTTAAAAGTAAAAAAACCTATTTTAAAATACGATTCCAATATGTTTTAAAGGTGTCACTCAGCTACATTTAACCTATTTAATGTACCACTGTCACATTGTCCCAGGTAGCAATAAAGTGGTTTCTGAGGCAATAGTCTGTCCTCTCTTAATCAAAGGACCAATAAAGGGAAAGGAAAAGATGGGGGGGAGGGGGACATTTTGCTCATCATGGTCCTCCTCTATAATGACATCACACTAAAAGAAGTACGGTAGCTAAACGAGGTTAAAGATCTCCAGCGTTTCAGCTTAAAATGTGCAACAAATAAATGATTTAATAATTTAATGATGGTTTGTGTATTTTTATCTAACTTGGTAGTCATGTTACTGGCTAATTTCTACTCTTCTCTTATATTTTGGCAGTTCAAATGTTATCAACAGAGGCAAAACTATAAGTATAGGAAGATCTACAGTGCAGAATGAAGTCATTTCTCCTCTTCGTGTTGTCTTTGTTTCTCACAGAGTGGCAGGAAAGGGCAGGGCCATTGTGGTGACGGAACTGTAACTAACTACAACAAATAATAGTGTTGTATCACTGAATTTGCAAAGGCTTTGTAGTTTATGACATAAAGTGACTAAACAGTTTTATAAACCCTGTATTTTCAAGTGTATCAACTGGAAATAGCCAGGAAAACTCACTACTTTTTTATTATTAATAATAATAATAACTTTATTTCATATAGTCCCAATGGGACTCAAAGCGCTTCACAATTACAGTGTAGTGCGTTGTACGCAGAACTGCACACAGGATTTTTACAGACATCAAAACTGACCTACAGTATACTGGAATCTATTTCAGTTGTTTAACACTCTTCAAAATAGGTTCCCAAACCAGCATATTCATAGATACCTAGGCCTACGTTTACTAAACTTCAATATTGATGGAGAAGGAGTGGCTGTGGAGAAGGAGTGGCTCAGTGAGTAAAGATACTGACTGGCACTGAGTTTGAAGCAGGGGAACCTGGTTCAATTCCTGGTGTTGGCTCCTTGTGACCTTGGGCAAGTTACTTTATCTCCCTGTGTCTCAGGCACCAAAAACATAGATTGTAAGCTCCACGGGGCAGGGACCTGTGCCTGCAAAAAAAAATGTCTCTGTATAGCGCTATGTAAAACTAGCAGCGCTATACAAGAATTACCTGCTGCCACTTGATCACACCACTGAGCATGTGACCCTCTGGCAACTTACAGAGGTCACAGGGCCCAACATGTGCTTGGAAAAGGAAACATATTAAACACATTAAGGCCTCGTTCAGGGTGCTGGCTTCGGAGGGAGGGTGTGTTTACGTGCTAGCTGCCGTCGGACACAATGTATTCAAATTGAATACTGGTTGTCAGGGTAGCAGCTGCCCTGTCTCCGAAGTACGGAGTTGACTCTACTACAGTTTCAATAAACAACCCAAGTCGTTTTTTGAAGCTGCTGCAGCAGCATCACTGGGACCTCGGCAGCCAATTAAATCATTCTTAAAAATGATTTCAAGACTGCAACTTTCGATCCCTAAGCTGAGGTCTGTAGCCCCGCCCCCTCCCTGCCTCCTCAACTCTGAAAAAGTCTGCTGGGGAGGATGAACACACATCACCCAGCAGACTGCCGCTCGCGCACGCGAACGCCCGCCCTCCAACTCCTGCCTCTAGCACCCTGAACGAGGCCTTAGTAGCAACTCCTACTGCCTCACATGTCTAGCCTTGTGAGGTCAATTTAACCCTGGCACTGCCTGCAGCTACCAGGGCTGACATGCAGGGCAAAGTGGATTTTTAGCAAGGCTGCAAAAGGCAACGTGTACTTGAGCTGTATAGTGTACATAAGATAGACAATATGGCAGTGACAAAATATCCTTCCAAGGGTAACCTGGTCTCCCCAGCGAGACAGTGCCCCCCTCACCTAGCTGCCGATCGCGGGGGCCGCCGCGTTCAATGGTGGCTCCGTCCGGCGATTGCAGGGGTGATGGCGGTCAGGTCCCGGCTCGGGGGTTGCCGGGGACGCGTGCGGCCGGTTGCCAAGGCCACACGCGCGTCACGCGTGTCACGGGGATCCCGGCGCTCTCGGAGCCGGGCGGAGAGGGCGCAGCCATTCCCCAGCCACTCGCGCATGCGCATTGATCGCGCATGCGCAGGAAGGGCCCCGGAGTTAGGTAGGCATCGCGCGAGTGTAGGACAGAGTAGGGAGTAGCGCGCTGCCCCCTAGTGCAGGCCGGTTGCCGGGGACGCGATCGGGCCGTCGCTAAGGCCGCGATCGCGTTACCACGGTCCCGGCGGCTCACAGAGCAGAGCGCAGCCAGCGAGAGGTGCGTTGCGCATACGCAAGGGCTAGGAGCGCCGGGAGGACTCCAGGGAGCTCGCGCAGAAGAGCGTAGTAAAAGCCTGCGAAGCCCTAGCCTATTAGGGGAGGCTATAAGCTGGGACTACGTGTCCCATGAGCCTTTGCGTGCCCCACGTGATACCAGGGGGCCAATAGGGCTTAGGAAGTCTGCAGAGACAAGTGGATACAATTTGCGGGCTTGCAGCACGTTGGCAGTCAGAGTCAGGAGCCCAAGGAAAGAGGTAGGGTGCAGGAGTCAGGGACTCCCTGCACTAGGCCAGCGGCCCTAAGGCCCAAGTTAGCCCTGATTCCCCACTAGGTTAGTGAGTGTTGCCAGGGACAGTCTCAGGTTAGGGACCCCTGTCACTTGCTGTAGTTAGAGCTGGGGAATAGAGAGGGACAAGTGGGCTGAGTGTTAGCCTGCAGAGCGTTGCTGCAGGAATTAGGTGAGTTAAGCGACGTGAGGCACTGGGGGGGTTCATAGCGGTAACCAGTCCGGGGAGCCATAGCCCAGGTCCGCATTGCGCGTAGTGTGAGGCAGCTGGGGGGTTCATAGCGGTAACCGATCCGGGGAGCCATAGCCCAGGGCCCGTGTTACGAGTAGGGTGGGTGCAGGGACCTACCTGCATAGGATAGGCACCCCGCAGGCCCTAGGAGTTTTCCTTAAGCACCTAAGGTTGCTGTGCTATAGGGACGGCCTATAGTATAGTGTGTGCCACGTTGTTGTAGTGTTAGATAGGGACTCAGCGGACGCTGCGGTTCCTGCTGAGAGGTTCGGATCCAAGTTGGGGTCCTCAGAGACTGTTTCCAGGTTGGGATCGCCCCTGGCGGTCCACGTGCAAGGAGTCCGGTTGGGGATCAGATGACGTCATCCTACGACTGACCCTTTGTGAAGTGTTGCTGACCCGAGCACCGGAGTGCTCGGCAGGTACTATACAGTCATAAGTGCACCAACGGGCCCTTAATATAAATAGTGACTGCGCAGTCACCCATTGCTTCTCTCTACAAGAGTGTGGGACATTGGGTGGGACTCTATGGACACTGGGTGGGATCACCTGGTGTTGGGAAAGCATCCTGCGCGACGCAGTGGTAAGTGTCTCCTCTAGAGAGGGACACCGGTTATGTTGGTATTGTCATGATATGTGTTATCTCATGTTCTTAAGTAAATAGTATTAGTTATTATATATCTGTGTGTGAGTATTGATTATTGTGATTGTCCTGCGAGGAACCACTCCCACTCTGGTGGGAGCCATCGCAGGTGGAGGCGCTGCATTGTTGTAAGTGAGTACCCCTAGTATAATTGCCCCAGGTTCCCCGTGGCGGAAGCTCAGCACTCCTGCGAGCCAACAGGTAATTCACCACACCTATGGTAACACTGTATGTTCCTCCGCACCCACAGTATAATCTGCGATTGGGTGGGGGGGGAAACCCGTTACACAAGCACAAGTCTCATGTTGATGAAATTGTTATTTTCTCTCAAATAGCAGTTGCTATGACTTATTCTTGCTTAATACAGGTTTTTCTTTTGTGAAAGCATCCAGTTATTTTCCTTTGTTGTTGAAATATTGATAAATAAAACGTAGTCTTCTTAAATTGTGTTTTTCTAAAAACTAGTCCTGATCATTGCAACATTGCTTTTTTATCTGATAGTTTTTGGGTGAAAACAATCTCGTTTTAGTAATATTTGTTATTGTTCTTTGTATTTAGGGTATGAGGCTTTTTTAAAAAAAAAAAAAAAGCTATTAAACATCTCTTCAACTATGTAATTCCAGGTAAAACAGTGGCAATTGTATTAAATCATAACATGATTTCATCTTATAGCAATATGTATATGTTGCTAAGTCACATTAGATCTTTAAAAGCACCATGAGGGAATATACAAATGGGCTGATATAATGTTCTCATCCTTCAAAGCAGCTGCATCTTGTTTACAGGAAAACATAAGTATTGTCATCCATGTAATAGTATGTAAACACAGTGAATACTGCTAATTGTTCCAGCTGTACAGTACTAGGGCAATACTCAATCTCCCACAGTCATTCCTTTACATGGGCTCAACTCTTTCCCTGAGGTGTTGGCAAGGTTGTGTTTGCTTTGCTCTTTTCACACGTTTCCCACTTACAGTATATGGACACACTGACCAGTAATTAGTGCCTCCCCCATGAAAAAGGCCCGAGAAGTGGATCAATAAAGGACCTCGATTTTCTGGGCAAAAAGCTCAGAGAATGCAACCGGTTTGCAACGTAATTAAATTCACAAAAGGAAATTCATAAAAGCCTTTTGTTTCTAGGGTGGCGATTCTATATTCAGTGTCATTATATTCTATACTTTGTGGGCAGGAAAGGTGACAGAACAGAGTAACATATTGTTATAACTCAGCCTTGATCACTGTGACTATGCGGTCACATTATCCAAGTACTGATTTAAAGGAGTAATCCAAGCCATTGGTTTATTTTTTTGCAAAGTTTTTTTCTTTTTCTTTTTTTACAGAGGATTGAAGCAGGGGGTCTCCAGAGCTGAACCCCATTCATTTTCAGTTCTGAGGACCCCCTGCTTCCAGAGATACTTACTTCCGAAGGGGTGCGGTATCCCTCTGCTTTTCAGAGCTCCCGTGTCACATGGGCCAATAGGAAGCCGCACCGAATGATGTAATGGCTTCCTATTGGCCCACAGTGCACGGGAGCTTAGAAAAGCAGCAATTATGTGATCCCTGCTAGCCAAGCAGAGTGGCAACCGGCACCTACTACAGAGGTGAGTATCTCTGGAAGCAGGGAGTCCCCGGAGCTGAAATGAATGGGGTTCAGCTCATGAGACACCCTGCTTCAATATAATGTTAAAAAAAAAAACTCACTGGCATGGATTGCTACCATTGAAGATGAGCCCCCCAACTGCCGTTTCTTTAACAAAAAGCTTATCACTGATTGCCCCTATCCTTGCACCATCTATCCTCTGCTCTTCAACATCTGTACTCTATCAGACCCGCCATTCCTCCCATGCCCTGGTGTATGTTGACATGTACCTGGAGCCCCTGAAGCCCTCACCAGCTCCATCACTCCCAAACTGCTTCCTGCCACAGCCTCTATGGGTAAGGCTCCCCTGTCATAGACGCTCCTGGAACCAACTGGCAGAACGCAACAAACTGAAATCGAGAAAGGGCATCTGCTATCTTGTTCTCCATCCCCGGGATGTGCCTTGCACCATATATTATGATCCAGGCACTTTAGGACCAGCATCTTCAGCAAACAGACCACCACTAGAGATAAGGCCAATAGCCCATTCACGGCTGCCACGACGCCCATGTTGTCCATCCAGAAGACAACCATATTAGCAAGTTGCGTCCCCTATATTTTCACTGTCACCACCAGCGGAAAGAGCTGGTTAAGTTCCCCATAAATTTCTTCTGTCCCCACTCCTCTGACCATTGCTCTGCGCACAATCATCCATGAAAAAATGCTCCAAGACCCACGGATCCGTTAAGAGATCTATCTGCCCACTACGCCTTTCAAATCCAGCGTATACCCATTGTACCGCCCAAGGAAGGTGTCCCACACTTGAAGGTCTCCCTTTACTTGCTTGGATATCTTGATAAAGTGTTGCTGTGATTTTACCCCTCCCATCGCAAACGCCAGTTACTTCCGAAATCCCCTTCCCATATGTAGGATCCCGGTTGCGAAATTGAGGTGGCCAAGCAGGGACTGGAACCACCACAGTGTGGCCTTCTGAATCCCCACAAACTCCCTCACCAAAGCCATCAGTTCCACCAGCTTCCTGGTGGGTGATGGGTCTCCATCTTTACCAGATCAATTTCAATCCCCAGGAAGCCGATGCACACCGATGGGCCCCCCATTTTGTCCTTAGCCAAAAGGAACCCCAAAATGTGCCATGAGTTACCGAAATTCTCCCACTAACATCCTGCACACATCAGACCCATTCATTCCTATGAATAGAAAGTCGTAAAAGTAGTGCAGGATACCCCCCACTCTGGCCACAACCCCCAATGCCTAGTCCAAGAAAGAGCTGAACATCTCAAAGTAAAAACAAGAAATCGAACACCCCATTGGGAGACATACATCCACAAAAACTCCTCACCCAATATGCACCCCAGCAGGTGGAAGCATTCTGGGTGCAAGGGCAGTAAACGGATTGCCGACTCTATGTCAGCTTTTGCTATCCATGCCCATGGTCCTGCTTCCCTTACCAGATCCCTGTCAAATGATGCATACTGCACGCTACACAATTCCTTGTTAATCCCATAATTCACCAATAACTCCTCCAGGTATGACAGTTTATATAGGAGACGGAATAAACCCAGCTCTTTCTTTGAAACCACCCTCAATGGAGAATATCTCAATCCTGGTAATGGGGGAGAAAAAAATGGGTCTGAACCCCTGAATTGACTCTAGCATTGAAATGCAGCAAAACATTTGACAAGGAACAGGCACACCCCTGCTGTTTAGTCTGCACACACTCACTTTGCTCACAACAGCTCCATGCAGCACTGCCTACCTCTGGCATAATGAACCTGCTATGTATCTTAACTTTTGTCTTTCTCCTGGCCTCATGGATATGTTACTCCCTCTATCCACTACAAACCCTCCCTCCTGGCCCACACACAATACACCATACACCCTGGACTACTCAAAAGCCTTGCACTATCTACTGAATGTTGGTGGAGAACTCTGAAAACCAGCACACCAACCACCTATCACTCAAATGACAAACATCACAAATTTACAACTTGCAAACAACTACCCAAATTTCTACTCATACTATTACTCTCTTTAGCAGGTGATATTGAACCTAACACAGGTCCTCCCATTTCAGCTCTTTCCCATACCCCTGAGAATTCCACCTTTAAATTCCAAAAAGGGCTATCTGTCGCCCATATAAATATCCGGAGCCTGCTGCCCAAACTGGATGAACTAAGGGCATGGTGCCTTATGCATAAACCCAAAGCCATCATTCTTACAGAAACATGGCTAACCCCTAAAACTCCCGATGCAAATATCGCCATTCAGGGATACTCCATTTCTAGGAGAGATAGGTCAAAGAGAGGAGGAGGGGTGTTATTTTATACTGCAGACACCTTACAATTCACACTGTTAAATTGCCCCCCAAGCGCATCCTCTTGAAATTCTAGTTGGCAAAATCTGAATGAGAAGAGTGAGCTGCTAGTTCTTGAGGATTTCAACTTCAATTGGCTTGACCCTAAAAACCACAAAATCCAGATACAACTCAAGTCTCCTAACCTATCGCAACTAATTTCCCAACCCACACGGACAAACCTGAAATCGCATAACCATTCCTTGCTAGACTGGATTCTCTCCTCAAACCCCAGCAGAATCCAATCCTCTGGCATCCTTCCTGATATTTTCAGTGTCCATGCAATAGTGCACTGTGTAAGGAAAATTAAACCGCCCCATTCAAGCCCTAAAGTTCTCCTCACTAGAACATTTAGAAACTTTAACCCACAACAGTTTCTGGATGACCTTACCAAATGCCCATGGCACAGAATCGATTTAATTCCCGACCCTGATTCTGCGCTCGACTATTTCCAATCTGAGTTCATAAAACTCTGCGATACCCATGCTCCACTACGCAAAATAAGGGTAAGGGGGGCCCACCTTCCATGGGTTACATCTGACCTTATAGCACTCTACCAGTTTAGGGATACCTTGTGGAAAAGCTACAAAGTAACTGGCACTACAAGGCTCTCAATCACTACAGATACCTGCGGTACACGTGCACAAGGCAAACAAGGCACGCAAAAGCACAATATTACTCTGACAATCTCCATCAGAATACATAAACCCAGCTAACTTCTGGAAGGTTATCAACAATATATTCCAGCCTTCTAACCATCAACAACCAAGTAATATCACTAAGGGGGATATTACTCTGACAAACCCCACTGACATTGCAAATGCATTCAATGATTACTTTGTGGGGTGTGCTACTAACTTATTAGCGAAACGCAACCCAAACCACAAACCTGAATCTCATCCTGGGAGTACCCACATAGCCCCACCCCCTCCCAACACTGCCCACAATTTTCGATTTGGCCCAGTATCCGAAGAGATTACACAAGCGCTCCTCAAATTAAAACTAAGTAGCCAATGTGGACCTGACTTACTACAATCTAGGTTCCTAAGACTTGGTGCCCCAGCCATTGCCAAACCAATTGCTTCCATAGTCAACTCTATCCTGTCTGCAGGCCATATCCCTAAGACCTGAAAAACTGCCAGAGTTGTCCCAATCTTCAAAAGTGGGGACAAAAACACTGTCTAAAACTACAGGCCAATCTCACTTCTCCCAATTCTATCCAAAGTCATAGGAAAATGTGTCCACTCCCAATTAAGCGATTACTATACCAGGACAAATTTCCCTAGCCAATTCCAATCTGGCTTTCGCCCCAAACACTCCACCGTAACTACCCTGCTAAAAGTTTGCAATGAAATCCAGTGTAGAATGGAACTGGATCAACTCACTGGTGCAGTATTCCTAGATTTTGTAAAGGCTTTTGATACTGTTGATCATGCTATCCTGCTTAACAAATTCCAGAGCTCTGGAATAGGGAAGCATGCTTTAAATTGGTTTCAGTCCTACCTATCAGGTAGGATTCCAACATGTGTCCATCTCAGGCTTTAACTCCAACCCCCTGGATATCACCTGTGGTGTCCCGCAAGGCTCTGTTCTGGGGCCCCTACTCTTCTCAGTGTTCATCAATGATCTTCCCACAGCTTGTAAGGAATACTCAATACACATGTATGCAGATGACACAATCCTATATGAACACAGCCATAGCCTCTCTGACCTTTAGCACATACTTCAGTCTGACTTTTTGAGACACGAAAATTGGATTTCCCAAAACAAACTGTTTTTAAACAGTGACAAGACTGTAACAATGGTATTTGGGACCAAGACTACATTTTTAAAGCTTCCAGCGACTGAGCTCCAGATTAGAACCAACGCTAACACCACCCTAACCCCTGTCACTAGTTATAAATACCTGGGCATATGGTTTGACTCCCACTTAACATTCGGGATGCACATTGACACCCTGACAACCAAGACCTATGCCAAACTAGGGGTACTTTACAGGAACAAATCCTCCCTAAGTCTCCTGGTCAGAAAGCGTATTGCACAGCAGATGCTAATGTCAATTATTGACTATGGAGACATAGTATATGGCTCGGTACCTCAAACCCACCTTAGCAAACTTGACACCCTCTACAATTCAATTTGTCGTTTTGTTCTCCAATGCAACTACAACACACATCACTTCGAAATGCTCAAAGAACTAGATTGGTCATCACTCGAGTCTAGGCACAAAGTTCACCTTTCCTGTCTTGCCTTCAAATACTTTCTGGGCAAGCTACCCAGCTACCTGAACAAGCTCCTCACCCCTACCACATGCAGCACTTATCATCTGAGATCAGACTCCAAAAGACTGTTCATGGTCCCAAGGCTCAACAAAGTATCCTTCTCTTACCGTGCACCCCAAAACTGGAACAACCTACCAGAGACTCTCTCATCCACCACCAGTTTAAGTTCTTTTAAATCTAAGGCTGTCTCACATTTTAATCTGGTCTGTAACTGTTGCATACGCCCATAATATATATGTAACCCTTGTCACCCCCCCTAGACTCAACTGATGTAGCTAGGATGCGTGAGGGCGGATTACATGGTGATGTGTGGTGCATACCTGTTGGTACATGAGGGCCTGAGCTTCCCGCGATCTTATGGGGGAGACAGGACCAGGCTTCTGAGGTATTGGCCTCCATGTGGTCTTAATGGTGCAGCGCCTCCATCTCCTATAATTCCCAGGGAGGTGGGAAGAGACCCTTATAGAAGAACCCTCTTTGGTCCCGGGGTGAACACTCCAGAATCACTCGGCACAATGTTGAAAGCAACAGAGTCTTTATTGTACTCACTGTCGGCAGAGCAGTAATAGCAGCACAGCAATACACGTACACGATATGCCTCCTCCTCCTCTCCCACCAGACCGTTCTCCGCAGGATGGTCTGAAGGGTATCTCTTCTCCCTGCCTCCACCCGCAGCCAAGGGCGCCACGGGTGGGGCTAGCTCTTCCCTCACCCCCTACGCAGGGTGAGAGGCATGGATCCACCTCTGAATTACTAGGCCCTACTCCTCAGGAACCTAGCTACACTCTCTCTCTTTCTTAGTATCTGACTATCCAGCCAGACACTCCAACCTTCCATCGGACCTCCTGGACACTTCACTCCTGACTCTCTCTCTCTGGCTGAACTAGACTGCCTTAGTCATAGAGCCGAACTGAACTGACTCAACTGACGGGGGGAACTGACTCAACTGACGGGGTGAACTGACTGCAGAGCTCACAGGAACCGCTACTAAGTTTGGTCAGCCCCGCCCCTCATGACATCAACAAGACCTCCCCTCTGCACAGGCCAGCAGCAGAGATAGGCTTGTATTAATCAAGCAGGCAGGGCTTTGCAAGGGGGAAAACCCAGGATTACTACTGGGGCCTGCCTTTAACAGGGCTTACCACAGTAGTAGGAAGATTTAGTAGCCCGGGCTGTTTACAGGGGGCTACACTCTCCCTATGGTGCAAATCCAATGGTCCCCACTTGGACCTCGCTCGGCAGTACCATCCTGCAGTGAACAACCTGGGGAACAAACACAGGTTATACACACACATGGTCATAACATCTTGAGGTAATAATTAGTACACACTGAATCCAGTTACTCCTAACATGGATAACTAATAATAATGCTTAGGGTCTGGCTTTCATATTTTCCTGCCATTGTGATCAGTGACCGTTACAGAAAATGACTGAACTGACCCATGTTCCGGTCGGTAACTCACACTATGCATGTAGATGCATCTCCCTATACTCCATATACGCATCAGCTCACTAATTTTGTCTTCATTGTGATAACCAGCCTTACCGAACTTTGTTCGTAAGTACTCTTGGAAGGCCTCTCTTAACCAACTGTCTCTGTTCTCTTCAATCTCCCGCATGATAGGCTCAAGCACATAAGGGTACTCATAACCGTGTGACTGGCGGTATCTGGCCACGATGGCTCTATCAGCCCTACCTAACTTGGTGAGGGTCCGGCGACCCACCCTGCTGGGCAGTACCCAAAACAACGGCTCTTCTGGGGCTATCTCGTCATACAAAATACTTTGGCCGCGTGGTACAATGAGCTTTTGTTCTATTTCCTTGTACCTATGGTCTAGTTCATCCTCCACCTCCTGTTGAGTGAAAGACCTGGCCACCCACCAATGATCAACAACATTATTTTTTATGAGAAGGAACCGTGTACGGTCCATCCCTTCGTGGTAACCGGTGAACAAAGGTGCCCACCATCTATCACAGTGCTCAGACTCTGCGGAATGACTTGTGCGTTCCACCTCGGATTCTACCTGAGACAATACACCTGACATACCCGCATCAGTAGATCGCGAGCAATCTCTCCTTCCCTTAGCATTTATGTACCTTGTAGGATTCATCTTATGCACCACTGGTCTGGAAGGCCCAGCCTCTGCTGGAGTATATGACCCACAGGCTCTCCCTCTAGCTGTTGGACAAAACGGTACAGGGTTAGGCACCGGTATTACGGTTGAATACGGTACCTCCCCATCAGATCCCTCATCACTCGGTTCCCAATCCCGCAAGCCCTGAGAGTAGGTGGGGAATTTACACAACTTATCCCGGGTAGGTCCGAGTGGTATCACTCTTGACGGGGCAGGGGCAGTGGCCGGGGCAGTGGGGCTAGGGACTGGGGCTGGGGCCAGATCAGTGTCCAGCAAGCGGACAATTCCGCGACCCATGGACGCTTTCTTTGACTCACGCTCTGCCATGCTTCGCGCCTCTCTCGATGGACCTCGGCTCGGTAGAGCATACCGGGTAAGTACGGCTCGATGCTTCGTGATGAAAACGATAATCTCGGCCTTCTCTTTCCGGCGGACCCGGAAACGATGTTATCAGGTGAGCCCGCAGAATCGCCATCCGCCCCGTGGTCACGCACCGGAAGTACGTCGAGGACTGGCATGGGCGTTGGCGGAGCATCCGGTACATGGCCGAACAAGTAGGCCTCAAGCCTCTCCTTCTCGTCCTCCATGGTTACGGTCTCCTCCTGGCAGGAATAAGGGGGTGGTGGAGCCTCCTTACCACTCCGCTGCTCTTTGATGAGATCAAGCCCCTCGAGGGTCGCTTCGATCGCCATCTCCTCCGCACTGGGAGTCATCATGGCTGTGAGACTGCTCCGGGCCTCCGGCCGCACCAGCGCTTGCTGTCGGACGGGGTCCGCGCTCGGCTGCTCCTTCTTGATGCCGCTGGGGTGGTTCGCCGGTAGGCGCATCGCTACCGATGAGACACCAACCTCCTCTTCGGATGAAATTATGATCAGCTCCTCCGCTCGGGAATCACCGGAAACTTGGGCGACACCGCCAGTGGGTATAGGTACAAAGCTGGCGTGCTCAGGTACCTCCACTGCGGTCGCGCTCTTCTCCTTGGACAGTGCTTTCGGCTCGACAGCCGGTTGGGCCTGGGTTCGCCCCGCTCGTTTGTAACGGGGAACCAGTGCCGTTCTCTCGCTGCTCTCCGCCACCTCCGATATCATTCCCAGAGAGGCACCCCGAGGGGTCTCGGTCATCGGTTCCGGCTCTGTAGGCCAGAAGTAGTAGGTACCACACATGGAGCATCGGGCCTTGGTGCTGGGTACCTTGCCGGGCACTCCGCAATGAGCGCATAGGCACCGCAGGTACTCCTGATCGGCTATCTGGACCACCAGCAGACCGCCTGGTACTTGGACCACGGTAGTGTTCATCTCTGACATAGTTCTCATATGATTGGAACAGTTCAATAGCTCAACTCCGCTCTCGGTGACTGTCAGAAAGAAATGAAGCTCCTCGCTCTCACTTCCTGTCCCTCCCTTGGCTGGGGAGGACTCTCCTGATTGGCTCGCTTGGGGCCTCCTCCTCTGGTGGAATCCAGAGGCGGGGCTTTCTCTCCTTCTAAGTGACGTGGTCTGGCCTTCTGACCAATCACAGCACAGGTGGGTGGACTCTCGGCTTTCGTGCCGCTCCTCTCCTCTTGCAATGAATCTGGGTTTGGCGCCAGACTCCTGCACATCTCCCGCCACAACTGTCTCACAGTCCTTTTGCTATTCTCACGTGCTTGCTCCAGGCTTGGCGGGAACCGCCATTTTATCTCGCCTCTCCTGCTCCTCGGAGCACGTGTAGGGATGGCCCCCATCTTGGATACTCCCTCCAAATGTGCCTGTGCCCTACTCTCCATGTCTAACGGGTATCTCGTACCTAGACCATGCTTTCCCTCCAAATGTGAACTCTGCATCTTCATATTGTCTGTGGCCCACTAAAATGAGGTGGCTTCTACCCCAGGCTCAGTGGAACTCCTCTCCTCCTATGCACTGTACTCTCAGTATCTACGTGCAAGTGCTCTGTGGTGCGTCTGTGTGGGTGATAGCTAGGTACCGGCAACTCCATCGGTACGGGCATCTCCTACTGTTGGCTACTCGTAACGCAGGCCCTGGGCCATGATCCCCGGATTGGTTACCGCTATGACCCCCCCAGTTGCCTCACGCTACCTGCCGCAAGGGACTCGGGCAGCTCTAGCTACTTCACCCTCGTCACGCTACCTCCTACGGGTGCCCAGGGCGTACTGTGCGAGAGGCCACGCACCCCTGACTACCCCCGGTTTGTGCAATCGCACCCTTTCTCCTCCAGCACCTCCATGGAGAGTGCATCTACTCTGCCCGTTCCGCTGTGCTATAAGCCTGACCTGTCCTGGCATCCATCCACTCAGCAGCGCCTCCAAATTTAACCCTTGTTCCCCCCCCCCCTAGACTCAACTGATGTAGCTAGGGTGCGTGAGGGCGGATTACATGGTGATGTGTAGTGCATACCTGTTGGTACAGGAGGGACTGAGCTTCCCGCGATGTTATTGGGGAGACAGGACCAGGCTTCTGAGGCCTCCATGTGGTCTTAATGGTGCAGTGCCTCCATCTCCTATAATTCCCAGGGAGGTGGGAAGAGACCCTTATAGAAGAACCCCCTTTGGTCCCGGGGTGAACACTCCAGAATCACTCGGCACAATGTTGAAAGCAACAGAATCTTTATTGTACTCACTGTCGGCAGAGCAGTAATAGCAGCACAGCAATACACGTACACGATATGCCTCCTCCTCCTCTCCCACCAGATCGTTCTCCGCAGGATGGTCTGAAGGGTATCTCTTCTCCCTGCCTCCACCCGCAGCCAAGGGCGCCACGGGTGGGGCTAGCTCTTCAATCACCCCCTACGCAGGGTGAGAGGCATGGATCCACCTCTGAATTACTAGGCCCTACTCCTCAGGAACCTAGCTACACTCTCTCTCTTTCTTAGTATCTGACTATCCAGCCAGACACTCCAACCTTTCATTGGACCTCCTGGACACTTCACTCCTGACTCTCTCTCTCTCTGGCTGAACTGGACTGCCTTAGTCATAGAGCCGAACTAAACTGACTCAACTGACGGGGTGAACTGACTCAACTGACGGGGTGAACTGACTGCAGAGCTCACAGGAACCGCTACTAAGTTTGGTCAGCCCCGCCCCTCATGACATCAACAAGACCTCCCCTCTGCACAGGCCGGCAGCAGAGACAGGCTTGTATTAATCAAGCAGGCAGGCCTTTGCAAGGGCGAAACCCAGGATTACTACTGGGGCCTGCCTTTAACAGGGCTTACCACAGTAGTAGGAAGATTTAGTAGCCCGGGCTGTTTACAGGAGGCTACATATATTTTCTTTAACTGTGCATGCAATGTCTTGTATATAATGCATACCCTGTTCATTTATGCAACTGTATTTGTAACTATGTATTATATGTCTTAACTCTGTGCCCAGGACATACTTGAAAACGAGAGGTAACTCTCAATGTATTACTTCCTGGTAAAATATTTTATAAATAAATTCTGCCTCCTCCACCTCTTTTTCAATTGTTGCCCACGCTACACCCATCTGCATCTCTAGTGATTTAAAATTCCTTCTACAGAAGGGAACCTCAACCTCTCTAAAAGGAATCCAGAAACCACTCCTGAAGCCTGACTCTAGCAGTTCTGCCCCTTCCTCTCAGGGTAGCGTTGGAGCCATGGTGCCATCTCATCGATGTTCACATGTGTCCTCGCTCTTTGCCACAGCCTCTCCACTTGCTCCTTTCTTGAATCCACCATTGCCCTTTTTGAAGCACTTCAACACATGGTGGTTACCCCAGCAGCCGTTGCACTCGTGCCAGACGTATCACCCTACACCCCACTTACATTTTTCTTCATTATACTGCCTGCAAGCCCCCCCTCCCCTTTTTTTATTCCCAGTCGACTGCACAGCATGTTGAGAGCTGCCTACTCCAGCATGGAAGGGGCTTGACTTATGCTGCATCATCTTGACAGCCACAGGTCCATATGCTTCAAGTCCCATCGCAACGGTTTCCTAATCGCTTTTTCCTGCCTGTCTTTTACCTTATCATACTCCCACCACCCCGAACCCCCATAATACTTATAGGCCTCCCAAATCATATCCACATACTTGAAGAGCACCGAGCAATACTCCAGCTTCTTCTCGCCAATAACGCTGGCTAAAATTGCAAAGACCTGCAACCAGTCTCCTTTCCCCTCTCTGCCTCGTCCTCTTTTTCTTCTTTTTACTGTACTTTGCCGGCTCTTATAGTCTGTCAATAATGTTGGCAAATCCACATAATCATCCTTCCATACCCGCTCCTTCACAGTCACCGATAGGTGTATTGCCAGTGGACTAACTAAGCAAAGATAAGCATCCCGAAAACTAACATCCTGCACCCCTTCCTCCTTCCTCTTGTCCTCTACTGCCGCACTCCACTTTTTGGGTTCCCCCACCAGTGCCGACATTACTAACTGCTCCTTCCCCCCATTGCTACACCTGCCCCCCCAGCTACCATGCTAGTCCCCGCATTTGCTGCCCCTACTACCACCAGGGTTCCCACCATTGCCTGCAAGTATCCCCCCACTAATGGAGGTGCCACCCCCTGCTCTCATCCACCCCGAGCATTACCTACACCTTCCCCCTTCACCCCTGTCACCGATTGACCCCACCCCTACACTCACTGCACCCTGCCCTTGATCTCCCCTACACCCCCATCATAGGAAAAACTCCCACAAGGCTCTAAACATCTCATGCCCTGCCTCTCCCCTGGCCCTAGACACACTACTCTTGCCCCAACCCCCTCTTGATGATCCTACTGCACCCTCCTATTCCCCCATGCCACCTCAAGCCCACCCGCACTTTGTGCATTCTCCACACACCCCACTGAGCCCCTGTGCCCAGGTGAAGAAGCAACCTCCTCCCCCCCCACTGTCTCCTTCCTCCCCTGATCCCCCCGCTACCCACTTCCATCTCTACCTACCCCCTATGTGAAAACTACCCCTGTCCACTGCTTGACACCCCCACTGTCCCCCTTCTTTGACTCACCTTACCAGCCGCCCGCCACTCTTTCTAAAATGTGCACCTAGTCAATGATATCCCTCCCATAACAGTAATACAGTGTTCTGCCTGAAATAATTGTCCCCAAACGATGACCTCTATTTGCGACACTGTTTGCGTGAACTTCAATGCAATGACATCAATGTTTTCTCTTGTTAGGGTTTCTCCTTACTCCCCACTCAAGTGTAATTTCTTCTGCAGCATTTTCTATTTAAAAATATGTCATAAACTAATTGATTCTTTCTTAAGTCAATATGTCAAACATGTTTTTCATAATTAATATGAAGTAAAATCCACTCAAGTGTTACAATAACAAAATAGGAACATTCAAAAATAAAACTAAAATAACGGCACTCTGTCTACCAATATATATGCAGTGCCTATTGTATTATTATTATTATAGCAAACTTCAGCAGCATGTTCATTAATACATACAGTAGTAACTAAAATGAAATGGTGGAGATTGTAACTATAGAATATATATGCATATGCCCATACCTTTCACATTGAAAAATCATATAAAATGAACATACTGTATGTAATTTGGAATTGAGACAAATTGAGCTATTCAGAAGTTCTAGCGTGAAGACAATACAAAGGAACAACAACTGAGAACAGTAATAAGAATGAATGAATGACAAGTCCAAAGAAGATCTGTAAAAATGAATTGCCCCACTACTTATTAGTGAATTATATGTGTACATTTACATGCAAATAATAGACGCAGCAAAATTGATTGTAAGGGGGCATGTTCCTTTTATGAATCCGTGTGGAATGACATTTGCTAAAATTTGATGTCAAGGGCAGGCAATACTTTGATGTTTTTCTGCATGAGATCCCCAAATCTCTGAAAATGAGGAGGTACTGTACTATACAGTAATCAGTATGAAACAAAGGCACATAATAAATGTATTTGATGCAACCTACTAAAAGAAACAAAGCTTGACATGTCAAAAACAGAACTACTGATCTTTCTCCTTTCCACTCTCAATCCTAGACCCAAACTCTCCCTCTGTCAATAATGCCACAATCTCATAAAAACATCCCAAGTCCACTGCCTAGTGGTCACTGTTGAACCGAATCGCTCACTAAGCCATGTGATCTCTTTCATGGAAGACCAGATGACTTACACAGAGACCACCGCACAAGGCAGAGTAGTGGTTAAATAAACGGTATTATTCTGGCATAAGCCAACAGGGAGCATCACAAGCAATAAACACAGTTAAAACACACAAAATATGTAAAACACTTAAAACAGCCATATTCTGCCCTTATGGGGTTAGCAGGTGTCACTTATCTCTCTAGGTACTGTGCGTGACATAAGCCCGCTTACCCAGATTGTCTCCCACAATTCTAGCCTTGTCCGCAGCAACAAAGGGCTCTGATCACTGCTGGCTCATATTTCTAGGCATTCTCCAATCACCGAGACTACCCATGAGCAATATCTGACAACCTGTAACTCTGGATTAGCCTGGCATTTGTAGATTTTTCCCTGCCATTCAAATGCAGGGAGAAACAGACTTTGGCCAATCACAGTGCGGCAGGAAGGACAAACAGGCCAATCACAGGAGTGGGGGGCGTGGCTACAGGTATGGCCAATTGCCGATCGTGACGTCAGGTCGAGTGGGAGAAATTGATCAATTAGAGAACTGCCTTTGGCCGCCCCTGACAGGGGAGATATTCCAAGCTGGAGTTCCGCCGATTTCCTGGCCGTGAAAATGACTCTGCTTCCGGTCAGTGTACAAAATCAGTGATAGTTCTTTAGTAAAACCTTCCCTGGACTCTGCCCTTTCCTGCTGACCCTCCCAAATACTGGAAAACTGGGGGCCTATGTGCCCTTCATGGACACCCCCCCCCCCCTAGGCCAGAGAAATCAATGTCCAGATGTCCAGCATGGGGACATAGTTCTCAGGGGGAAAAGGATGTCTGACCTGGTCCTCTGTGTTCAGCAATGTGACACAGTACTGTAGCCCCTCATGTGTTAAAGACCTACATACACGGCACCACTGCTTTCAAATACAATAATAAGGTTTACATTTTGCAGGATTTGGGGAAATATATTCATAGGCAAAGCCAGTGTCTTTCAATAACCCATGGGTCACGGGCAGTGACCATGATGAAAGTGACAGCAGAACCGGGCATAAACTTTATTTTAGTCAACATGCTGCCACTTTCGTCACAGTCTCCACCTCCAAAATATTGCAAGGATATTTCCTTTGTGATGCAACTAAAATCCTAATTCACTCATCTTGTCCCGCTTTTACTACAGCAGACTGTATCCTAGTTGGCATTCCCCCAGGCCGCCTGTACCAACTCCAATCCATCCAAAAGACTGCTGTCGCACTCATCAACATCATGTACCGCTCCACTTCTGCTACTCCACTATGCAAATCCCTACACTTGCTTCCTGTATCCTCTAGAACCTATATATATAATTCTCTAAGGATGTCTGCACATCCCTCTATGATAGGCTGAATGGCCTGTCCTTCACCCAGGGATAGCCAATGAGACTGCACATTGGCTATGTAACATCTTAGATGTGACATATGAAATTGGAGTTGAATTTGAGGTGAATTCAAGAATTGGACTCTGCACTTCATCATCAACCCTGCAACTGTGAGAACTTGGCTTCCTAACTGCTCTTACTTTCTAAGCTGCTGTTTAATCTTCTGTGCTTCCCTAATTTTAGCCCAAATTGGCAGGATCTGTTCTTTTGTTTTTCCAATCCTTTTACAAGCAGCACACTTCATAAAGGGAGGAGGGTATGTAATATGTTCAGACTTTCACAAATATTAAGCTAATTCTCCTGAGGCTCCTGATGATAGTGGGCGAACCAGTGAAATGCGTAGAGTGCCAGAAAAACTACAGACCGCAGCTGTGCAGTACTGACGATCATGGCGCTGGTGCTTCCCCGAATCAGCATCCGGGCATTGAAACCAGGAGGTGCGGATGCCAGTCAATGGCAAGTGTTATCAGGAGGCCAGCCAATGGCAAGTGTTACCAGGAGGCCAGCAAATGGCAAGTGTTACCAGGAGGAGAGACGCATGAAGACCCGTGGACGCGAGCGGGGGGTGAACACTAAAAATCTCAGATGGCATCTATTCCGGTCCTGATCACTACTTATGTTCATGTTATTCCTTGACACCATGTTCCCACACATCCAGAGGTACTGGTCATGTGTTGCCACTGCTGGAAATGCTTAAAAGAACAGATAGATTGTGAGTACGCAGTCTATACAGTAGGTTACACTGAACTTTATTGATTTAAAATAGACATATTGCACTATTTTGTGTTTCTATATTTTGATTCACATATTTGGGCTCCTCACCGATTGGACTACACCTGCTAAATGGAGTCTACCTTGATGAGGTTGGCAGGCCTGAATCATGCAAACAAATGTCTCATTTGTCACAGTGACATAGGTTCTAAATATAAACGTCACAAGTATATTTTAGCCCAAATTGTTAGGAGCACAGGATCTGTTCTTTTGACTTCCCACCCAGGCCTGATTTATACATCTGCTCTTTCACATTCTACTCCTCATATCCTCCAATACCTGGGAACTCTCTCCCCCTGCCTCTCTCTCCCTGCATCTCATTATGCCTCCATATTGTTTTTACCGTTTTCTGTTTCTTCACGCCTTTGTAAACTTTTCTATTCTCTCCAACTTCCCAACTCTCTTCCTATCCACATTTATTCATCTCTCCTTCCCTCCACCTATGCATGTGCCTATACACTGCACAACTACAGTATTTACACACCTCTTTCGAAACTTCTGCACCCCCAATAAAAAGCACCCCCACAAATCCTGTTCTCACATCCTCTCTCTCCTCCTCCTCCTTGCTGCTGGGGATATCTCTCCTAATCCTGCACCCAGCCATGTACACACCTCCTCTCGCCCACGCCTCCCTGCCACACCTTTCCCTGCTAATAGTGTTAACCTATCTAATTTAATACCAACTTTAAAACTCACCCCTCAAAAGAAGCATTATTGTATTATTATAATTCCCTATACTATATTGTCTTTGTAAAGTGTTGCGTACACTGTTGGTGCTATATAAATAAATATATACATACATACCTTCCCTCTGGGATAGACTGAGTGGCCACTCACTCACCCAGGAAATACTGGGGGATGGGATTTTAATGACAGTGGAGACAGCAAGGAGAGGAGAATACAGATGAGATGAGTAGGAGAAGAGGGAGTGTAGTGTGCACAGAGAGGGGCATGCACAGTAAGTCAGGGAGTGCAAAGAGAGGGGAGGAGAGAGTGCAAAGAGGAGAAGGGCATGATGAAGGGGAGGAGAGATAGCAAGGAGGGGAGAAGAGAAAGAGAGAGACATCAAGGAGAGGAGGGGACAGAGAGAGAGAGACAGCACAGAGAGGAGGAGACAGAGAGAGACAGCACAGAGAGAAGGAGACAGAGAGACAGCAAAGTGCGACAGAGAAAGAGACAGCAAGGAGAGGAGGAAACAGAGAGAGACAGCAAGGAGAGGAAGAGACAGAGGGCTAATTAGGAGGAGGTAATGGAGAGCAGTGTGCACATTGAGCAGGATGGAGTGCAAAGAGAGGGGATTAGAGACAGGAAGGTCATTAGGAGGAGAAAACAGAGGGACAGCAAGGAGAGGAGGAGACAGATGAGATAAGTAGGAGAGGAGGGAGTGTAGTGTGCACATAGAGGATCAGACGCAATAAGGCAGGTAGTGCAAAGATAGGGGTGGCAAAGAGGAGCAGGGTATGATGGAGGAGAGAGTAAGGTTTAGAAGAGGGGACAAGAGACAGCAAGTCATTACAGGGAGGGGTGAAAACAAAGCAAATGTTTAATTATTATCCTTTCATATCTCATAGATCAGCATCTTTAAAGCTGGGTACAACTAGTTGAAATTAAAACCCATGCTTTGACTTACAAAGCTATCAATGATGCTGGCCCCTTACATCTCTGCCCTCGTCCCCAAATATACCCCTAAATGCCCTGTTTGTTCCTATTAAGTGCACCTAGTTTGGCATAGGTTTTGGATGTCAGGGTATCAATGTGCAACCCAAATGTGCAACCCAACTGTTAAATGGGAGTCAAACCATATGCCCAAAATATTTAAAACTAGTTACAGGGGCTAGGATGGTATTCAAGTTGGTTTTGATCTAGAGCTCATTCATTGGAAGCTTTGAAAATGTATCTTTGGTCCCAAATACCAATGTTACAGTCTTGTCAGTGTTTAAATCAGTTTGTTTTGGGAAATCCAATTTTCAAGTCTCAAAAGGTCAGATTGAAGTATGTGTTCAAGGTCGGAGAGGCTAGGGCTTTGTGCATATAAGATTGTGTCATCCGCATGCATGTGTATTGAAGCTCCCTTACGCTGTAGAAAGATCACGGATGAACACTGAGATGAGTAGGGGCCCCAGAACAGAGCCTTGCAGGATACCGCAGGTGATATCCAAGGGGTTGGAGTTAGAGCCTGAGAAAGACACATGTTAGGATCTACCTGATAGGTAGGAATTAAACCAATTTAAAGCATGCTTCCCTAATCCAGAGCACTGGAGTTTGTTTAACAAGATTGCATGGTCAACGGTATCAAAAGCCTTTGCAAAATCTAGGAATATTGCACCAGTAAGTTTTCTGTATCCCCATTGTACCACACTCCGGTATATGTTGGTGCATTACAAATAAATTATGATAATATATCTTTATATGACTTTGTATATATATTATTTTGTGCTTGTACACCAAACAATGTAAAAGTGCTAATATAAATCAATAATTTGGTAAGAGAAAACTGGCAGCTGATTACTGCATCCTGCAAAGTATTTAGATTATAGATTTCACGACCACTTAGGTTCATTTTGAAATTGATTCATTTGCCTTTAGCATAATGTCATATACATTGACCAATATAGTTTTCAAACATCATTACAGAAACCCCTCAACTTAAAATTCTGCCTAGGGACTGAAATTTAATTTCCATAGCTTGCGGGAAATTAGTTCCGTCATCTGAAACAAACCGTGTTTTTGTTCAGTTTTCTCTTTTGTACACTTCACCCTTCTTTATTCTGCTCATTCTTTGAAAAGTGATATTTACGGCTTCAGCACATAAAAGCCCAACTCTCAAAGCATTGGCTTTAGGCAAATTAGTCACAGCGATTTTGCACCCATATGTCAACATATGACATTTTTCTGGACCAAATAGCAAACCTGATACTTTTACAATTACTATTACATATCATGTGCTATGTCACTAAGGTTTAGTTACTTATACACTGTAACATAAATTTAGAAATGTCAGAAAACTTCTGAACATCCAATAAATCATTCTCCATTTTCTCTTTTTTCTCTCTCTCCCTCATGCTTTCTCCTTTTTGTTACTCTCTTTCATGAGTTCTGGAGATAACCTCCTTGACATCAGAGAATATCAGCTATTTTGATAGTGTGTGATCAAGTAACATTATGCGCAGATTTAGTGTTTGTTATGATCAATTCTGTGAGATTTTCTGTATTTTATGTAGCTGAGTCCCCTTCCCTGCTATGGGGCAGGAAACTGGACACCTGCAAGGCAGGACCTCACATGATCAGGGAGCCGCTCCGTTGCTCCGGGGCAGGCGGTAGCCATATTTGGAGCTATCGCGCATGCGTGAGACTGAGCGCATGCGCAGAACGCAAAGAGTGTGGTGGCCATCTTGGAGGTGCTGCCGCAGGACACATTGCGCAGGGCATGGCGAATGCGGCGGCCATCTTTGAGTGGGCACCACGAACAGAATGCGCTTGCGCAGAAGCCAGAAATCAGAAAGTACGAGGAGAATATCCTCTGGGACAGGAGCCAGCGTGCTCAGTCGCGTAGGAGCCAGCTAGGGAGCAGGTAGTGCTCAGGGAGCAAGTGGCTCCTGCGCTAGGCCAGAGACTACCCCTTAGGCCCCAGCTAGGCCCTGAGCCACTACAGATCATTGTTGTAGGGAAGGCCCCAGCTAGGGAATCTTCCACTTACTGATAGTTATTGCACTGGTGACCGGATGGCCACACGGTGCTCTGTGGTCTGGGACCAGGCCGTCGGCTATATGGACATTCCGGTGAGACACTCCAGCTGGAGCTCACCCAACCAGGAGGATCAGGACCCTTAAGGAGTGAGTTGACTGTGGTCGGAGGCCCCGCGACGTGGGACCCTACTGATCTTAATCCGCTTGCTGCAACTGGGTACAGGGGTGCCCAGGAAGGTATAAGTGCACCAATGGTTCACAAGGGTAGCGCTACCTCACACTTGGGTGGGACTGACTGGGAATGACACAAAGGTTATTAGTGCCACCGCACCCTCAGTACTTTGGGGGAACCACCATGTGTAGGGGTATTGAGAGTATACTGTGGGTTATAGTTATTTCATTATTTTATGTGTGTTCAGTAAACCTTTGTTATATACCTTGTGTTTGTATTATTCATTACCGGGATTGGTTCCTGTGAAAGGGTTAGCCCACCAGCGCTGGGATCCCTCATAGGTGGAGGCGCTGCTCATAAGGAGAAAGAGCTCTCCCCAGGTTCCCAGAGGCTTAGGCTCCTGTGAGCAACAGGTACAGCAGCACGCACTGTCGTCCATGTAGTTCCCATAGGCATAGGGAAAGGGGGCTACATTTAAATGACCAAAATGTACAATATAATGCTATGTATGGGTTTCAAAAACAACATTTATGATACTCTACTGGAATAAAAACCCTACTCCCTAATGAAGTAGAAACAAATTTTATGCACAAGCTTTTCTTGTTAAAACAGGTGTTCTCACATAAAATTGAAAAGTAAAGTCTACACTTACCCTCTAGTTATCACTATTGCATCCCCATTTTCTCACACCATCACAAAATGCACCTATAATACTGCTGCTGCAAGTTACACTAAACATAACGTTTACAGATAAATGAACCCCTGCCACCACAGAAAAAATAAAAAATAAATTATGGACGTCTGATTTTATATATATATATATACAGGTCAATCCCGTTATAGCGCGATCCGCTACAACGTGGATCCGCAATAACGCAGTCTGAGCATGGCTCCCAATTTACAAACATCTCCAATTTAAAAAAAAAAATTCTTAGCGAAATGGCAGCCGAGCGAGGACTTACCCGGCATCTGCAACTCTCTCCTCTCTGCAGCTCTCTCCTCTCCCTGCTTCATCAGGCTGCCCACGTGCCCTGCGCACATCTCCAAGTTTTTTTGTTTTTTTTTATAACATTCAATGCTTTATTGCTAACGGACACACACACACAAACCTCCCCCCTACACTAATAATTTTAGCATACCATGCAGGAATCTAACCCATTACCCTTCATACACTGGTAGCGATTCTATACCTTCTACACCATAGGATTGGTGTGATGTCATTGACTATTATCAAACTTAACTTGTAGGGGGGAGGTGTGTGTGTTATAAAAAAAAACCTTGGAGATGCACGCCGTGCACATGGACACAGCCTGATGAAGCAGGGAGAGAGGAGAGAGCTGCAGATGCCGGGTAAGTCCTCGCGTTGCAGCCATTTTGCGATCCCGGTTAACGCGATCCCGTTTATATATATGTATGTATGTATATATGTGTATATATATATACATTGTTTGACAAATCCGGTGCCCCGCACGCCACGGGCGACTGGATTTGACATCGTGGCGACCTCCAATTGGCCCAAGCAGCACACGTTTTTTTTAATTTTCCCTGTGTGTGTGACTGACTGAGTGTGTGTGTGTGTGACTGAGTGTGTGTGACTGAGTGACTGTGTGTGACTCAGTGACTGTGTGTGACTGAGTGACTGTGTGTGTGTGTGTGTGTGTGTGACTGTGTGTGTGACTGAGTGACTGTGTGTGTGTGTGCGTGTGTGCGTGTGACTGAGTGACTGTGTGTGACTGAGTAACTGTGTGGGTGACTGAGTGACTGTGTGTGTGACTGAGTGACTGTGTGTATGTGACTGGGGGATTGTGTGTGTGACTGTGTGTGTATTGTATTGTATGTCTTTATTTATATAGCGCCATTAATGTACATAGCGCTTCACAGTAGTAATACACGTGGTAATCAAATAAATAACAGATAATATAAATAACAGATCATGGGAATAAGTGCTTCAGACATAAAAGTAACATTAAGGAAGAGGAGTCCCTGCCCCGAGGAGCTTACAGTCTAAGTGTGTGTGTGTGTGTGTGTGTGTGTGTGTGTGTGTGTGTGTGTGTGTGTGTGTGTGTGTGTGTGTGTGTGTGTGTGTGTGTGTGTGTGTGTGTGTGTGTGTGTGTGACTAAGTGACTGTGCGTGTGACTGTGTGTGTGACTGAGTGACTGTGTGTGTGACTGAGTGACTGTGTGTGTGTGACTGAGTGACTGTGTGCGTGTGTGTGACTGAGTGACTGTGTGTGTGACTGTGTGTGTGACTGAGTGACTGCATGTGTGTGTGTGACTGAGTGACTGTGTGTGTGACTGAGTGACTGTGTGTGTGACAACCACCCACAGCCACCGTCACCTTCCCATCCACAGCCGTCGTCACCTGCCCACCCACAGCCACCGTCACCTGCCCACCCACAGTCACCGTCACCTGCCCAACCACAGCCATCGTCACCTGCCCACCCACAGCCACTGTCACCTGCTCACACACAGTCAGTCACCGTCACCCAGTCACCCACCTCCTGACCCTCCCTCTCTGTCACTCTCTGTCACTCTCTCTCTCTCTGTCACCCTCTCTCTCTCACCTCTCTGTCTGTGTCAACCTCTCTCTGTCACCCTGCCTCTCTCTCTGTCACCCTCTCTCTGTCACCCTCTCTGTCACCCTCTCTCTGTCACCCTCTCTCTGTCTCTCTGTCTCTCTGTCTCTGTCACCCTCTCTCTCTCTCTGTCACCGTCTCTCTCTGTCCCTCTCTGTCACCCCCTCCCTGTCTCTCTGTCACCCCCTCCCTGTCTCTCTCTGTCACCCCCTCTCTGTCTCTCTCTGTCACCCCCTCTCTGTCTCTCTCTGTCACCCCCTCTCTGTCTCTCTCTGTCACCCCCTCTCTCTCGGTCTCTGTCACCCCCTCTCTCTCTGACTCTCTCTGTCTCTCTCTCTCTCACCCACACTCTCTCTGTATCTCTCTCTCATCCACACTCTCTCTGTCTCACACTCTGGATCTGGATATCTTACTTACCCTATATATCTTAACTGCCCTATACCTACACCGAAATAAATAACCTATACTGCTTTCTTCCAGATCTGACTCAAGCTTCACACGAGAGACATCGGAATCCCCCCTAACCCAGAAGACAGGTAAGGAACACCTTCCCTCCAACATATAAAATTGCGGGAATGAGGGTACCTGGACATCGAGGGACTGCGGATCAGGTAAGATCCCAGGCGGGATTGCTGCTTTAGATATTGGGAAGTGGGGGCATCCAGACACTGGTTAAGGAAACTAGTCATTCATATCTGTCTTTTTTCCCCCCTAGATCCGACATTTATACACACACACACACACGTAACAAGGACTAATTGTAGTTATGGTGGGTAAAAAAAAGTGACAAAAACCCTCCACAGCAAAGCATATAGCAAATGGAAATATTCCTCTATATTTATATATATATTGATAGCTATATATATATATATTTATATAGCTATGTGTATATATATTGTGATACCATCACTGTCCTCTAAGTGCTGGAATAGGACAGCTATTGGAATTTTCAATGCACAGAGAGTTAATCTCCCTAGAGAAGCCAGCAGCTGTTAGCTAATTTGAGCAGGCTGAACTCCTGATTGCTCATGGAGTTTTGAATGAACAAGGAAGTGTTTCATTCAGGTATTCCTGCCTCTGGAGAATGAGGACTATTGCTTTTTGGTGTGTTCCATATTTTGGCATTGAATGTAACGCCTGGATGCCCGCAGACCTGGCCAGTCCCCAGTACTGAGGTGGGAAGGGTTTTACCACGCACCCACAGCAGTGAGGGCGTGCCCGGAGTGTGGTATGGCGTTGCCGGGCCTGTAGAAAGATGCTTTGTTAATACTTGCAATGCTTTGGGATTCAGAGTAAGGATAGTGATGTCGTGTGCCAGAGTCCAGGGTATAGAGAGCAGGATCGTAATGTTCATAAGCCAGAGTCCAGGGATAACAGAAGTCTGCAAAGTCGTGTCTGTAATCAGGGTTCAAGGGCAGTAGAGAGCAGGGTAATCCAGTACAAGCAGAGGTCAAGCCAGGGGTAAGCAGGAGCAGGAACAGAAGCTGGAAAACACAGGAGAGCCAAGCATAGGACTGCACACACAGAGGTTACAATGAACTATGCAGAGCAATGAGTGAGAGGACAGACAGGGGTTATAAAGGAGGGAACACCAATGGGAGAGAGAGGAGGAACAGAGGGTGAAGTGAGAGACAGCAGGGATAGGTGAGAAGGAGAGGAGGCGGAAACAGGTGAGCCAGAGAGGGAGATAGCCTGAACAGCCTGAGAGGAGGAGCCAGGGGTCTGGGAAGGCCTACAAGAGGAGCATGTGCGCGCGCCCTCTGTAAGGTTAGAGTGCACGCGCACAGGCTCTGTCAAGAGGCGCGTGGAGCGCCGCGCTGTGGGAGCACCCGCCGAGGGCGGGGGGAGAATCGGAAGGGAGTCTGCAGGAGGTAAGGGGACCGGAGCGGGAGCAGAGGGAGGCCATGAGTGGGGAACACTGTAAAGGGAAACGGGAGAGTGAGAAGACGCGCGTGCCCTGGGGGGAACGCGCGCAGATGCCGGGAGAGCATCAGGGACTGCCGCAGAGGGACGGATGCGGGAGGAGGAAGGGAGAACCGAATGGGGAGGCGAGGAAGGGACATGAGAGGCAGGAGGGAGCGCAGTGCCAGGGACACATGGAGGGGGAAGGAATCCCCTGAACCGTCACAGTATCCCCCCTTGAGGATCGATCTCCGGGCGATCCAGCCATGGCTTCTGGGGAAATTTCAGATTGAATTGCCAGAGGAGTTTGGGGGTGTGGATGTGACGTGCAGGAACCCATGAACGTTGTTCTGGACCATAGCCCTTCCAGTGGACGAAAAATTGGAGTTTATTCCTGGACCACCGAGAGTCGAATAAAGAGTAAATTTCGTACTCTTGTTGTCCTAGGGTAGTCACTGGGTTGGGTTTTCGGGAAGGATCCGGGAAGTGCGAGCTCTGGACGAAAGGTTTGAGTAGGGATACATGGAATACAGAAGGAATCCTGATGTGGGAGGCAGTGCTAGTCGGTAGGCGACCGGATTGATCTTTTCTATTATCTTAAAAGGACCCAAAAATCTTGGGGACAACTTAGGAGATGGAGTCTTGAGCCTAATATTCTTTGAGGACAACCACACTCTGTCACCGGGTTTAAAACGAAGGACCTGGTTGGCGACGTTGATCTGCCTTAGTTTTTTGTCTACAGACGGCAGTTTGTAGAGACTTAAGGATCCTCTTCCAAGAATTCTGAAGAGTCGTAACATGGGAGTCCGCTGCGGGAACGCCAGAAGGTGGGGAGGAGAGGGGAAGACTGCTAGGGTGAAAACCGAAATTGATGAAAAAAGGAGATTCTTGTGTAGATTCATTCTTAAGAGAGTTGATAGCAAATTCGGCCCACGGTAACAGGTCCACCCAGTTGTCTTGTGACTCTGAGACGAAACATCTGAGATACTGCTCTAAGGTCTGATTCATCCTTTCAGTCTGACCATTGGTCTGAGGGTGATATCCGGAAGAAAAAAGAAGAGAAATCCCAAGTCTCTGGGAAAATGCACGCCAGAACTTAGAGATGAATTGAGAACCTTTGTCAGAGACAATTGAAATGGAAACGCCATGTAATCTGAAAATTTCTTTGGAGTGTTTCCAAGGTTGCTCTGGGATGGGAAGGGGCATGAGAAGACTCAAAGGTTTGTGATGGGTAGATTTACTCTGGGCACATACTGGACAAGCACTAGTGAAATAAAAAATGTCCTTGTTCATCTTAGGCCACCGAAATGTCCGTTTAATAAGATCCACTGTCTTCTTGAAGCCTGGATGACCGGCCGATCTAAAAGAATGTCCCCAAAGTAAAATCTTGTGGCGGAACCGTGGAGCTGCGTATAAGCATCCCTCTGGTACCCTGAACCTGCTGGGGATGTGAATCTGGGCTTTGTTGATTTCATCTAACACATCGAAATTATTGGCAGAGATTATGGGCCTCATGCAGTAAGCGCCGAAAAATTGCTCTCGCCAAGTGTTCCTTATCGGCATGATGTTGCCGATTTTCCCTCGCCGTATGCAATAAGTGCTGAATCCCTTCCGAATGAAGCCGAAAACATTTGTTCCCACTATGGCGATGATTTGCCGATCACACACAGGTGTATCGGCGTGCATGGCGAGGTGGTGTTAGGTTCGCCAATGAAACTTCTTTCTGAATCAGCCAAAGCAAGCATGTTTTTGATTGAGCGGCCCATTTAAAGGCATCGTGTATTTTTATTCATTCTCTGTGTTGTTGGGAGAGAGAGCGAGACACACAGAGCTGGGCGATTTGCATATTTCAGATTGACAGAGAGGAGTTACTGTGTATTGTGATAGATTTGTCCTGTGTTGTTTTGTTAACATCTTTGTGTTGTGTTGTGTTCAGTTTGTAAGTGTTCAGTGCGATTGTGTTTAAATTTCTTTTCTGTTCTTTGTGAGTGCAATAGGTATGGCCAAAAGGCGTGGGAGGAGTGATGCTGGTGTGAGTGGTACTGGTAGTCGTGTGAGTACGCGTCTGAGTGAACATAGGATTCAGGGGAGTGCTGTTGCTGCGAGTGCGATTGGTGTTTCTGGGAGTGTGAGTGGTGTTGCTGTGAGTGCGAGTGCTGGTAGTGGCTCTGTTGCTGGTGCTGCTGGGGTGTCTGTTGCTGGTGCTGCTGGGGTGTCTGTTGGTGGTGCTGCTGGGGTGTCTGTTGCTGGTACTGCTGGGATGTCTGGTGCTGGTGCTGCTTGGGTGTCTGGTGGTGGGGTGGTTGGTGGTGGCCCGCTTTTGGAGTCTCTTCCATTGGAAGAAGTGGAGTCCAGTCAGCAGCAGCCAAGCTCTGTGGCTGCACGTGGTCGGAAGAAACGTGTGGAGCGGCCACGTAATCCTCGTTTCAATGATGAGGAAAACAGAGTTCTTGTCACAGGGATTTTGGAGCACTATGACTCTCTGTATGGGCATTTATTAGGTAAGTCAATTTTTGCATTGATAGTTCAAATACATTTTATCCTATCTCATGGGACATGTGTTAATATCAAACTATTAATCTCTAATATCTATCAATTAAAGTTAATTGTAACACACATAATCCTTCATGCTTTAAAACGACCATAACAATCAGTCAAAAAAGTTTGCCAATGTTCATAGAATATTCATGCAAGCTTCCTTAGATTTGTATGTTTCCACATAAATGCTCATGTGGTACACATATTCAACCTAAACCAGCATGTTATGTATCTCTTTGAACAGGTAGCAGTTTTGTAAAATGTTCGTCTTTCTATTCATTAGAAAGGTCATATATGTTTTATGTCTTTCAAGGACGGACAAGTTCAGCCTCAAGAAAAGAAATATGGGACCAAATAACATTGTCTGTGTCTGCGTGTGGGAATCATGTCAGGTACCGCACAAATTGCCGGAAGAGATTTGATGATATCAAGGCGAATTTAAAAAAAAAATACAAGCACAACGGATGCATGCTTCTGCCACTGGAGGTGGGCCGCCAGCACAAGCTCTAATCTTAACGCCATTGGAGGAGCAGATGCGTGAAAAATTTCTTCCTGTCGTCGTGGAGGGGTTGCCTGGGGACAGAGATATCGGAATTTATTCATCTCAATTTCCAGCAGGTGACAAATGTTACTGTACTATGCGTGTCCTATGTTACAGTTCTTATATATCTTTACGCTGAAACTTATTGTTTGTTCCAAATATAAGCATACCTACATATATATCTGTATATATGTCTCTCTCTCTCTCTCTCTCTCTCTCTCTCTCTCTCTATATATATATATATATATATATATATATATATATATTATATGTATATCGATATATATCTATATATATATATATAGTTGTCAATAAATTTTTATATATATATATATATATATATATATATATATAATATCTATGTGTGTTTGGAAACATGTATTGGCTCAGCTATCGTGGCTTACATCATTAGGAGTCAACATACACCACTTGACCTGCATGAAGGGATTATGTGTAATGATCTTCCAAATAACACACACTGCAACCTTCTACTTTACAAAGCATTCAACATCTTTCCCCTATAGTTGAAACCAGAGACAGAACATAAAACACAGACAAAGCTCAGTTTTTAGCACATCCAGTGAGACTCATACACGGTACAGTGCCTAAATATATATGTTTTACAATTCTTGTCCAGCTAGTCATGGCTGATTGGAGGGTGGCAACCTCCTTCCTAATTTAAGCTCACCCCCTCCCACATTTAAATGGTTATGGGCTCACCCCATAGCATCTTCCACTCAGGGGAACTTGCCTGCTTGCAGTTTGGCTGTGACATCTCTAATACAGAGTGCTTTTCCTGGTAATGTACAGGTTAATAAAAGCTTCAGTCAGACTCAGAACTTTGCAACTAATATTGACAGATTTACTATAAATCATTCTTCCTGTTATTACACAGGTTATTAAGAATTTATATTAGCGTTAGGGACCCCTGATATGTGGTCTGCCTTGGCGGTGGCTCAGGGGCTTACAACAATTTTGGCCAAAAATGTCAAACTAAAAGACCATTTTACTTATTAGATATTTATACATATATATTTAGGCACTGTACCGTGTATGAGTCTCACTGGATGTGCTAAAAACTGAGCTTTGTCTGTGTTTTATGTTCTGTCTCTGGTTTTAAAATATATATTGCCATGCTCAGTAGCACTCCTCTGTGACACTCATATGCTTATATATGTGTTGTGGTCATTTTGGGGGTTCAATAGGAGCTTGTTAGGTGTCCAGTATGCCCTATAGTTGAAAGCTGAATGTATGTTCAAATATTTTTACAAACAATGGGTTAACATGCATAACCACAAAGCACACCCGCAGTCATCCTTTGTCACAGAAATGTTTAACATCACTGTGTTCTTCGTTATACTGTGTCTGTGCACACAAATGCATAATTCACTATTTCATGTATGTGTCAATCCATATATACATATATATATATATATATATATATATATATATATATATATATATATATATATATATATATATATATATATATATATATATATATTTGTGATAATCTATGTTACACCTCTAAACAGGCCCTTACTGCGTAATAAATTGTTGCATGGAATATTGTGAATTGAAAGGCGACCATGAATAATTTTCACAAACACATTCCGTTATGTATTATGAAAGCTCTTTTTTCTCTTCATGTAGTCTAATGTGAGCATAAATAGGAAAATGTACCATATGGTATTTAATTGTGTTCATATGTAGCTCACTTCATATTTGTTTTTCGCTCATGTACCGGTGTGTGAAACCAGCTGCAATTAATCTGTAATCACAGCATAGAGGTGAACAGAGGGGGTGGTGTCGGGCGGAGAGCCAGCTCACAAGGTCATGGTAGGGTCAAGTCTTGTGGGAGGGCTTACAGGTGGGAGAATCAGCTCAGGGGTCATGGTGGTGTCAAGTGTTGGGGGAGGCCTTACAGTTATTAGAAGCTGACAAGGTGAACAGAAGTTCATCACATTCATTTGAAATGGTAATTATCTTACTACTTTCAACCACCAATCCACGATATATTAAAACATACGTTACTCATTCTTTCAGTTATAAATTTTGTAACGTTATAGATACGCCACCTTCTCACGTACCATCTGTGAGCGACACACTGCATGTGTTGCTAAGTGTCAGCCACATTGAGCGCTACACCTGCTTCTCTTAAATGTTCTGACAGATCTCTAAAAACATTCATACACATTTCCACAATTAGATGCTGAATTATAAGCAGAGTCAACTTTGCTTTCATGGCAGTGATGTACATTATTGTAGCTATATTAATACCCAACATATGCAGCGTATGTACAACAGACCAGTTCATTTTATAACGCATTCCTTAATACATATCTGCATTAACATTGTATGTATGTTGTATGGTGTTTCAAAGACATTGGACGATTAGTTTCACATGTACATTTGTGTTAAGATGGATAATATACAGATTGCCCTAACCATAGAATTGTGTTTTCGTAACGGGATGCTGATATTTAGCCATAAGTGCTTCCACTACAGATACTTAATGTTAATTATGTACACATGACAATGAAATTCTGATGTTATTCTTCTATATAGTTGGTCCGGCAGCTCCAGTGTCACCTGTGGCACGTCGAACAGAACACATCTCGTCACCTGTCTCATCAATGTCATCATCAAGAATGGAAGGTTAGTGTATGAGGTGCAGGCCATATAATGTGTACATTTGAAGCATTTCATTTGCCATGCCAAATAAATGCCTTTCACATGTAATGAACTTCAGATCAGTTATTGACACAGGAGATGTAGTGTTTCATGACACAACATGGATTGTGTGTGTTTTCAAGTATCAGCTAGGAGTTGTGATGTTCCAACAAACTTTAATTCATTCTTCTTTCACACTGAGTCGAAACGTCATTGGTGCTTCAAGCATCATCTTTTAATTGGACACAAATAATACATTATGGAAACATGTTATGTGTTCAACTATGAGAACAACTATCATTATAGGCTAAAATAAAAGTGAATGTTCCATGTCAGTTCATAATGTCTTTATTTATTTGTAGAACTAGATGTTGCCGCTCAAGGACAAATTCACTCAAGTGACCATGAAGATGTTGACACTCCTGGATTAACACAGCATTGAAGTCCTCCTGCTCGTGACACTTTCTCAGCTATTGCAGCTTCTGAAGAACGAATCTTGGGTGAAGTAAATCGTCGCCATTCAGAAATGATGTCAATGCATGAAAGGATGATGTCACTGCATGAAAGGATGCATGAAAGGTCAATATCAGAAATGTCACAAATAAAAAATGTCATCATCCAAGTTCCTAAAGAAATCCAAAATCTAAACAGGACATTACAAGCACTAGTTCTGAATGTAAGCCAAGCCAATCAGTGTAGGAGTACAGCAAGAGAACAACAATTCCACTTTAACCCATCAGAGGATGGATCTTTACATGCTGCTAATTTTTCTCCAGAGTCATCACTTCTTCATTCCCCACTTCAGGATGATACTGGTACAGTAGGTGCAAGTTCTGTGCAGGTCCCTGTGAACACAGCCCTGTGCACACAGCCGTAGCCTCTCTGACCTTCAACACATACTTCAGTCTGACTTTTTGAGACTCGAAAACTGGATTTCCCAAAACAAACTGTTTTTAAACACTGACAAGACTGTAACAATGGTATTTGGGACCAAGACTACATTTTTAAAGCTTCCAGCGACTGAGCTCCAGATTAGAACCAACACTAACACCACCCTAACTCCTGTTACCAGTTTTAAATACCTGGGCTTATGGTTTGACTCCCACTTAACATTCGGGATGCACATTGATACCCTGACAACCAAGACCTATGCCAAACTAGGGGTACTTTACAGGAACAAATCCTCCCTAAGTCTCCTGGTCAGAAAAAGGATCGCACAGCAGATGCTAATGCCAATTATTGACTATGGAGACATAGTATATGGCTCGGCTCCTCAAGCCCACCTTAGCAAACTTGATACCCTCTACAATTCAATTTGTCGTTTTGTTCTCCAATGCAACTACAACACACCACTGCGAAATGCTCAAAGAACTAGATTGGTCATCACTAGAGTCTAGGCGCAAAGTTCACCTTTCCTGTCTTGCCTTTAAATTCTTTATGGGCAAGCTACCCAGCTACCTGAACAAGCTCCTCACCCCTACCACATGCAGCACCTATCATCTGAGATCTGACTCCAAAAGACTGTTCATGGTCCCAAGGCTCAACAAAGTATCCGGCCGTTCCTCCTTCTCTTACCATGCACCCCAAAACTGGAACAACCTACCAGAGACTCTCACATCCACCACCAGTTTAAGTTCTTTCAAATCTAAGGCTGTCTCACATTTTAATCTGGTCTGTAACTGTTACATACGCCCATAACATATATTTTCTTTAACTGTGCATGTAAAGTCTTGTATATAATGTATACCCTGTTCATTTATGTAACTGTATTTGTAACCATGTATTATTTGTCTTAACTCTGTGCCCAGAACATACTTGAAAACGAGAGGTAACTCTCAATGTATTACTTCCTGGTAAAATATTTTATAAATAAATAAATAAACATCCAACCGCTTACATCATCTGTTCAAAATATTGAACCGACACCTACAAATGAGACACGCAAAAGAAAGTTTGGTCAACAATTACTAATCACCAGCTTTTGGAAAAAGATTAAAACACAAACACAAGAAAGTGCTCCACCACCACTCTTGCATTGTATCTCAAGTGTTTCACAACTGCCACAGCCCACAACCAATGCCCCTGAAGTGCCACAGCCCACACCCAGTGCCCCTGAAGTGCCACAGCCCACACTCACTGCCCCTGAAGTGCCACAGCCCACACTCACTGCCCCTGAAGTGCCACAGCCCACACTCACTGCCCCTGAAGTGCCACAGCCCACAATCAGTGCCCCTGAAGTGCTGCAGCCCACACTCACTGCCCCTGAAGTGCCACAGGCCAGTACAAGTGCTACAGTTAAGGCGAGAGTACTTGGCACAGGGAAAAGGCCATCACTGCCTTGACCAAAATAGGTGATGACCCCACGTCTTGGTCTCCTGAAGCCATTGACGCATTCGAGTTTCTCAAAAAAGCCTTCATCTCTGCACCCATCCTATGCCACCCAGATACCTCCCTTCCCTTCACATTGGAAGTTGACGCCTCGGATGTGGGAGCTGGTGCAGTTCTTTCTCAGAGACCCTCTCCCCAAGATAAACTCCATCCCTGCGGTTTTTTTTCTTGGCAATTCTCTTCTGCCGAGAGAAATTAGGATGTTGGGAATCGGGAGCTTTTGGCCATTAAACTGGCTCTTCAGGAGTGGAGGCATCTTTTAGAAGGCACCAAGGAACCTATTGCCATCCTCACGACCACAAAAATTTGCTCTATATCGAGGGGGCTCAACGGTTAGGATCCCGTCAGGCCCGTTGGTCTCTTTTTTTCCCCCCATTTCAACTATACCATTTCGTATATTCCTGGTACCAAAAATATCAAAGCGGACGCTCTCTCTCGCCAGTTCGCCACGGAGAACGAATCTAATGAATCCATGGAACCGATTCTTCCTGCCAAGTGCATAGGGCCTCATGCAGTAAGCGGCGATAAGGCTTTTATCGCCATTTTCCTGCCAAAATTTCATTTGCGATTCAGTCAGCACCGATAAGTGGCCAAAATCGGCATTTTTTCTTCCCGATAAAAATTTATCGGCAGCCGGGTGGCGATAAGCCACTTATCGGCACTTTTCGCCACTTTTTGAAATCGGCTGTATTCTAGTAGCCCCGATCAGCTTATCGGTGCTGATCGGCACTCTAAAATTGAGATTTCTACGGCAATTTCTCCCGCCAACTAAAGTTGGCAAGTTGGAGGCGAGAAGGATCGGCAAGGTAGCCGGGACGACACTTAGAAAAAATAGCTCATCTCTACATCAATGGAGTCAATGGAGTGGGGACTTATAACTTTATAGGAGTGTTTACGTGCTATTGCTCCAAATAAAAATGTGCTTGGCATTACAGTTATTCACTTCATCGTGTCACCGCTTACGTTTATTATTGGCAGAACATTGTACTTGTATATGTTATGATGTTTAGCGTGTCACATTAGTCTTAATGTTATGATGTGTCAAGGGAAACTCCTATAGTAAACTCTTAAAGGAAGAGGTCACATAATATGAAACATGTTACTTAAGTGTGCTTCAATTTATTATATGATGTAACAGTTTTGACACATCTAACAGATCCAGCGTATACTAATGGTGGTATACATTATAGAATGGTTTGTAATGTGTAACGCATGATCAAACGAAAATGTAGCTGTTCTTTGTTAGGTTTACATGTTGTTTGTGACCTCCCTCTTTTTATGACGTCCGCAATTGGACACTCAATAACATTGCATGTTTACATTGTACACGATGCATTATAATCAGTTCATGCAAAGTTATACACAGATCTATAATAGTACCTCATTTTTAGACGAGTCAAACATAATCAATAGCAAGTATCCTGATGGCATGAATTTATGCATATGAACATTATAATTAGTTCATGTGAACATGTGAACATGTGACAATAACATGCTAAATTAGACATGTTGCAACGTAGTTTTTCAATGTCAATGTCATGGTTGTATCCTAATGAGATGACTGAGTGTTGCGTTCATAAGTGGTACATGCATTACACATTCCATTAATACTTGCGAATAAATTGCAGTACAAAGCTTAACGTTATATCATAGTCAAAAATCATGATTGCCTGATGAACACACATAATTAATCCGTATAATTCGTACAGTATACCCGTTTGGAGTTCACAACTTGGATATGTTTAGTTAACACCTTGCACTTCATCAAGTCACGTGACATCCTCACATAGGTATGTAAAGGAGGGCAATTACCTGCGCATTGACAGCTACAGACCTGAAGATGATACGATTGTTCATGAGACGGAGGAGGATTCTATTGGAGGAGAGGATAGCTGAGGGACAGGATGTCACAGGGCAAGGAAGGGACAGGGACAGGGACGCAGAGTGGAGAGGGAGAGGGCAAGGAGATGAAAGGAGAAGTGAGAGGAGAGAAGTTGTGCCTCGTCCACGTTTGTACAGGGAGAGAACCATGTTAGATGGGATGAGTGAGGAGGAGATCATAAGTCGGTATCATTTGAGTCCAGCAGCAATCCTATCACTTTATGAAGAGATACAGGTAGATTTAGATTTTAAAACAGGCAGAGGTCGTGCAGTCCCTGGCCTTGTTAAAATGCTGTTCTCATTACATTATCTTGCTTCCGCATCATTCCAGACAACTGTGGGCATAGTGGGCGGGGTCTCACAATCTACATTCTTGCGGGCCTTTACCCAGTTTCTATGTGCACTGAATAGACGCGCTAGGAATTATATTCATTTTCCTACAGAGCACACAGAGTGGCTGGAAGTCAGGAATGGCTTTTATACCATAGCCGGGATACCATGTGTGATGGGTGCAATATATTGCACCCATGTTGCCTTTATCCCGCCTAGTCAGAGTGAGCATGCTTACCGCAATCGTAAGCACTACCATTCCCTGAATGTACTGGTGGTATGCGATGCCACGATGAAGATTATGCATGTGTTAGCCCGATTCCCTGGTTCCAGCCACGATTCCTCTATCCTCAGAAACTCATCAGTGTTCCATGCTTTCGAACAAGGCTATTTTGGACCTGGTTGGCTGGTGGGTGAGTACATATTATGAAGTGCTAACAAACCAGTAATGTGTATGTTGAAAATGTCGTAGTTAATGTTTTCACATTATATAATGTTATTCTATGTTTGTGCATGCTTCATTATAGGTGACTCAGGATACGGAATTAGGCCTTGGCTTTTGACACCGTTGGCTAACCCTCAATCTGAAGCAGAGGAACGTTATAATGTAGCCCACATATCTACAAGATCGGTCATCGAGCGGACATTTGGCCTGCTTAAAACAAGATTCAGGTGTTTAGATCGAACTGGTGGGGCACTTCAATATAAGCCTGCTAAAGTGTCAGATATTGTAATTGCTTGCTGCATTTTGTACAATCTGGCACTCCGCCATAATTTTGGAAAGCGACATATGTCACGGCTTGGAGGAGGAGCATCCCGTACATTTAGCAGCTGACAGTGAGCAAACAGCCTGTGGTGTGGAGACACGTCGTAATGTGATTAACACATATTTTTCATGTAAGCAACTACCTATATGTTCATAGTACTACATAGATGTATTAATGCATTTTACTGATAAAAACATGTGTCCAAATACATTCACTTAGGAAACAGATGAATATGGTTCTCCCACCTTTCTGTTCTCTGCTGTGTGGACAATTGCATGTGGCACCGGTATGTCATTCAGCAACAGGTTGTATTATACTTCTTACCACTAAAAGGTTTTGTGTGTACGTGAGGGAATAATGTGTACAAAATCTATATTTTCTGTACATTCTATTTTTGGTTATGCATAAACAAGAAACCTGCTATGTTGATAGCCAATAGTTAGTGCAATATGGTTACATACAAATTTTCATTTGGAGTGTGACGTGTGTCACAATGATGTGTAGCCTATTGTGTATTTGAGATCACATTTTATGTTTTCTATATTTGGTTTAATATTACATAGAAAAGTGTCACTTCTGTGTGTTGCTTACCTTAATTAACATGTCATTGATCTGAAAGAAACCCCTTTAAAGTTAGCACTCAAATGTCACACATATTATAATGGACACAGTGGTCCCGCAGTAATATACTGCTTGTCAGTCAGGTACTCCCGAAACACCAATCCCTCCTCCCCCTGATGAAGCGTGGTGGACACGTGAAACGTACGTCGGGACGTAGGACGTCACGTCTGTGACGTCATCGAGTGGCGACATCCCGCAGTGGGAACTACGAGCAGGCTTGTATCATGCACACATGTAGCTACGAACTTATCTCACTTGTACCTAAGAACGAGCAGTTTTATTTACTAATATCATGCTAGACGGTGTTACATTACAGCACCTGACATAGCTCTGGATACGATATGTGTTACACATGACGACTGCGCTTTTCTTACCTCAGACAACTGGCTATGCTTGCTTTGAGTCACATCAGAGTGATATAGCCGTGATACACAAGGCTATACGGTATAAGTGGTAGTGACGATTCAGAGAGATATAAATACAGACGTGATTTACTGTGATATACTGTTTTGTCTATACCTCTGTTAAGACAATTTCGGATATAAACGGTGCATGTATTCTAAAGGTATTTACCCTTGGGTCTCATACGAAATATAGAGATTAGTGCAATTAATAAATACACCTTGCATGTATCCGCTATAAAACCACACTGCTCTTCACTACCTGGCTGCTAGGTATACATTCTATACTAGTAAGAATGAGCATTATTCTTTAGAACCTGCTCTGTGATACATTCATTAGCACTTACCACCACTTACAACCACTGCGACTTTTGGATGTCAGGATATGTCAGTGTATTAAATAGTCAATAGTATTTACCTTACTAAACCTGCACATATCAGCCACAGAATTATAGGGATTTTTAACAATGTATCTGTGTTTTTAATTTTCTATGTAGAATTAATAAAATGTTATTATTTTTTGATTATCCTCAGTGTTTCGGGAGTACCTGACTGACAAGCAGTATATTACTGCGGGACCACTGTGTCCATTATAATATGTGTGACATTTGAGTGCTAAGTTTAAAGGGGTTTCTTTCTGATCAAACCTTTTTGATCAACACTGATATTACTGTGCTTATACCCTTTTTAGCACCTGTCATTTACTGTATATATAACCAAATACATACGGTGATTGCGGTCTCACTCACTTATTTAACATGTCATTACAATGATTTATATTCATTGATGTTTTCTTTTTCAAGGTATATCACTCCAAGGAGTGCTCATGGTATTTATTTGAATTCACAAAAGAAAAACACAGAAGCGCACCAAGGGTTAAGAAATATGTATTACATAGTTAGTATAGTAACAAGTAAAAACTTACATATCAAAATAAATATGTCCAGTAGCGGCCAGTGCATGGATAATGGGTCCAAAAGAGTAGGTAGGCGCAGGAGGTATTTGCTGGTACTCGCAGATCAGTCCCGCGCGCTGGGGCTGACTTGCCCGGCAAAACTCAGTTCTTACTTCCGGGTTGCGGCGTGTCGCAAGACCCGTATGGAGTTGCCCTCCGATCGCCTGTGTACTTCACGTCCCACTCGAGCGAGCAGATAGAAAAAGCTCAGATCTTCGTGAAAGAGCAGGGACTAGTGCAGCCAAACGTCTGGATACCAACATGCACTGTGTGAACTCCGCAACGCGTTTCACACAATTCAGTGCTTCATCAGGCGGTCTTGGTGCGCTTCTGTGTTTTTCTTTTATTATCATCTGACGTCGGAGTCTTCCTACGAAAGCCATCAGTGGAGGAGGGGTGCCTCCACATCACAGCAGCAGCAAGAGGGGATAGTTGATCTACTTCAAGATCTCATCTAGGAAGCATGAGCGCGGTTTGACTTTCATACCTATGGTAACTGTGTTGTTATTTGAATTCACATCTGTATTAAGATGTGCAAACCTCGATACAGGTGTAGTTAGAGGATGTTTAAAGAGAACGTAATGAACAAGTTGTCACAATTGAAATATGACCTTTGTGTATTGTGTCCGTGCGTTTATCTACACTTTTTGGTTATTGTACAGTGTTTTTGAAAAATCATTACCTACATTACATAACATGTCATTATTAAAACGTAACAACATCCATTCATGCACATGAGCGATGTTAACACTCAATGCATGTTTGTATGAAATGACCCAAATGTGGTAAACATCATTAACATTGCAATGTATGTCATTATTTATTCTCTCACTTCATCTTCATGTTCATTAATACATTGTCACATGTGTATGTATAAGTGAAAGATGTGTGTTGATTTGACGCACATGTTACATTTGGCAAAATGTTAACACCATTCCAAAGTATTGTCCTTTGTATTCACATTTTTGGGTGAATTATTCAACACAATGAGAATGTTCCTAAGAACAATTTTATTTCATTGACGTTACTTATTAATAATGATCATGATCCTTTATAACAACTGTCAACATATGACCATAAATGAAGTATACATTTAGCTACACACACATTTCTTCCACATAGTGTGTGTGTTTCTTTTTTTGTGGGATGCATGTATTTCTACATGAAATAATATTAACCTACATAATAATGTATTTTTTCTCATCGGCGACACTTAGCTATGTATGTGTTTAACGTTTAATAATAACACTAAACTATAGATGATCGTGTGAATGAAATGTACACACAAATGTTCATGGTTTCATGATCTGTACATAACATTCATTAGCTCATGCATGTTAGGTTAGCACTACAACCTAGCTGATAATATAACATTGACACAACAAAAAAGTTTCTATCACCTCCCTATTGTTATTGTGTACGTTCAGATACAATGTCTTCGAGTTGTTATGTAGCATTTACATTCTTTGACAAGTCACACGTGAGATTATAATATATAGTAGATTAATGTGTTTTCTGAGTGATAATGTTGGTTGCATATATCACATGCCAATACATATAATGTTAGTAGAAATGAAAAAATTATCAATATAAGTTCTAACTTTAGTGCTTAGCAACATCATTATGATAGTTAAGTGCATTGTAAATATTTGCACAATAGGATAAGATTATGTAGTGATTCGTAATCTGCGCACAAATCATTGCAGGCATTGTTACATATTTATTATAATTGTTGTTCGCTAGTCATCACAATCATCTAATATAACGATTCGCCCATCTGAAATCATACATTGATCCCATGTATTCATCCTCGACATCTGTGAAATACAGCAAACACATGATGTTCAAAGATTGCACATTTATCTATGTTTCAGCATGACAACGCTTAACACATCTCTATATGATTGTGGACCTTCACGCAGAAGTAACGTATATGTTTAAACTGCAAGGATCAAACTAAAGATACAGAACAAAGTAATGTTTCAAATGCTGGTGTTCGCATTACTACTGATATGTTTGTTCCGGTGCCTGCATACGTAATAATGTGCGCGCACTACGTCTGTTGCGCACGCACGTCACGAATGTGTGGACTAAGTCTTAGCGCATGCGCAAAACAATGTTTACGCTGTGCGTTCAATACATGTCCCTCCATGGTGCTGCTAGCAGTACGCATATAATGGCTGAAAGTTATGATATGGAAGCGAAACAAATTCACTTCTATACACGTACATATCTAAACTTTGTAAACGGACGTGTGCCCACGGCCAAAGCGGACGATCATCCAATGAGCGAAAAAAAGATGTGTGACGTCATGTTAAGGCACCATGAAATGCACGCAAACACCCCTCCCACTGAATGAACATTGGCCTCCAGCGCTGTGTACGCACCGCCCCACCGACGCACGCACATGACACACTGCACTGACCGTAACAATAAGCTATGGGCACAGCCAATACTGTTTCACGCGCGCACGTCGGTTGGGGGGGGCTTGCATCGGTAACCTTTTTAAGGACGCCTTGGGACATTACCACGTTCCCACGTCACATGTAGGCGACACATAGTTTTTATATGTTGCATGCTAAACAATGAGGTGTGTGTGTGTTACAGTTAGTGTAACATTTAGAAAATATGGTTTAAAATAATGAAAGATTTAGTACTCCGTCACCAATGTGTACTCATGATTCGTCATGTAGTCTATTGTTATAGGAAATAATCTATTTGTGAACGCTCCATGTAAGGCTGTCTTCAATGTTATGCTGTATCCACTCATTTGGCTAACAAATTGTGTATATTATGCAGATTATGTTATAATATTTGTGACATATGTAATTTGAGTAAAGGCATATCGAAATTTGAATTTACCATTCTTGTAGAAGTGAAAACTGATTTGGCTACAACAAATCGCTCCAGGATGGCACAACAGTATCATCCATGGTTGCGCCAACCGTTGAATCCTGATTCAGACACATCTCCGTGAGGCCGTCATATGGATCTGCAGTGGCTTCTTTAAACAAGACGTCCGGAGGTACGTACAGTTGTTGGTTGTTTTCACCTCCACATTCATATTGGCCATATAAGTTTGGAGACATATCATAGTAGTTATGTCCATCTTGCATCTCGTCTTGATGAATGGACGGTGCAGGTATATCAGCAGACGCGACAGTCTGTGAGGCTTCAATGTAACTGGTATTAGGCAAAAATATGCTATTTAACAGAAGATATGTTCCATGTTCAATGGTAAGTTTAAATGATGAAGCAACCTGCCAGCAGCCGTATCGTTTAACTTGACGATGAGGGACACACTCAAAACATTCATTTGCGGATAAAGTGAAACGTACAGAAGTTTAAAAAAAAAATTTATTGGCTGTTTCTTGGAAGTATGGATATTTGTTTTGGATCAAGTCATAGATTTCCCCCACAGTAGTCTTTTTCTGTGGCGTTGACTAGATTGCTTCATAAATCATAAATTTGTATGATTTACGTGTATTGCTGTGCAATGTGGAAGCTCCTGCCATTTCTTCTCTCTTCCAGTGTACACTGTCAAAGTTGAACGCATAAGGATGTCTGATGAATGTGTGAATAGTTACATGTTATCTGTGCGGTTCTTTCCAAGGTTATAATACAACCGAACATTTATAGCCTAGTTTTTCTCCCACAAGAAATTTGTTACAATAATTGCCTGAGATTCTTTGTGTAAGATACCCTCTTTTCACAGGAATCGAAACTTTACTTTCTGCTTAGGCAATCAAAATGTGAAAAACAAGTTTACTCTTTTAATTACAATAACAATGTGTGTGAAATTATCAACAGTGCTATGATGAACAGATTTCTACATACACTTAACTACAATTAACCAAACACACACATCTCTCTTTCTCTCTCTCTCTCTCTCTCTCTCTCTCTCTCTCTCTCTCTCTCTCTCTCTCTCTCTCTCTCTCTCTCTCTCTCTCTCTCTCTCTCTCTCTTTCTCTCTCTTTCTCTCTCTTTCTCTCTCTTTCTCTCTCTCTCTCTCTTTCTCTCTTTCTCTCTCTTTCTCTTGATATATATATATATATATATATATATATATATATATATATATATATATATATAAATAGGCAGATGGCACACACATAAACTGGAAATAGGTGCTTGTCCCATACAGGTAATGTATAGATAGGTTCCTTACCGAGTAAATCCAGGATCCCAAGATCACAAGGCAAGAAGGAGACAGCACACTCAGGAGGTACAAAAAAAGCGTGTATTCAGTAGAAAAACTGGCACATAAACTATATATATATATATATATATATATATATATATATATATATATATATATATATATGTATCAGTACCGTGTTAGCCATATATATATATACACACATATATATACACACACACACAGTTTCATACAGTGTGTATATATATATTGTGACAGAAACCAGGGGATGGTAATAAATTCCGTATATAGGGCTCCCAGGATACTAAACAGTTTCTATCCTGTTTGGCCTGGGAGTGCAGCCTTATAATACATACACTCCATCCCACAGTTTGGCAAGCGCTGGAACTGAGGGATGAGAGATCCAGACCAGAGTTTGTCTGCTGCCTGATTTCTGTCACCTGTCATGCTAATTAGGAATCAGGTATGTAAGACTGTTTTCCTGTTTGCTCTGGTCTCTCCACAAGAGCCAGGAGGCTGGAAGGCTGCTGAACTACAGAGGGGAGAAGCCTCTTCCCCAAACAGGTTCAATCTTTCTGTTCATTTGTATAAGACTGCAAAAGTACCTTGTTTTGTTGTTGGGAGTGGAAAAGCCACTTCCAACCCTGAGTCAGGGATATCTAAGTTAAGTTATCGCTCAGGTGAGCAGCTTTTGTTTTGATCTGTTTTCTGTTGTATGCACTGTGGCAGTCTCAGTGCCTGGGACTGAATAAACCAGGCATAGCCTGTTTAAAGGAACAGTACGTGACGCCTCATCATTTAACCTACCCTAAAAGACCGTGTTCTAAACAGTCCCGGACAAACGACGGAGCCCCAGAGTAAGCCGTTTGTCACATATGGTGGAGAATGCGGGCAGAACACTAAAAGGTCTGCGGGTTAAAGAACTTTAAAAAAAAAAAAAAAAGTTTTTTTTTCTCTCTCTCCAAACAAGATGGAAGATGTGGTGAGTGCGCTGGTACGCAATGTCGCTGTCCAGAAAGACGCGAATGAAGCCCAGCAAAAGATTAATGCAGCCCTGCAACAGGCGAATGAAACCCAGCAACAGCTGTTAATAGCCCAGCAAAAGACTAATGCAAACCAGCAACGGCTGTCAATAAACCAGCAAGAGACTAATGCAAACCAGCAACAGGCGAATGCAAACCAGCAAGAGACAAACCGCTTGCTGAGAGAGGAGCAACAACGGTTCGCCCAGGGCTTACAGCAGGAACTCGAGATCCTAAGGGGGACTATCAGTAACCTTCCACTGGCAGAGGCAGCCCCAGTCCCGAAAATGACCAGGGCAAGCCACTACCTTCAGAAGATGGGACCCTCGGATGATGTGGAAGCCTATCTTCTCACGTTTGAACGCACGGCACAGAGAGAGGGATGGCCAGAAGCTGAGTGGGCTGGTCTAATCGCACCCTTCCTAAGCGGCGAACCCCAGAAGGCTTACTTTGATCTAGAGCCAGCCGAAGCTAACGTCTATGCAAAATTGAAGTTCGAGATCCTCGCCCGCCTCGGCGTAACCATGGCTGTTCGCGCCCAAAGGTTTCACGCATGGTCCTTCACGATGGATAAAGCCACCCGAAGCCAGATGTATGACCTCATCCACCTCGCCCAGAAGTGGCTACAACCCGAGATCAACTCAGCCAGCCACATCGTGGAACGGTTGGTCATGGACCAGTTCTTGAGAAAACTTCCCTCTGCCTTACGCCGTTGGGTCAGTCGGAGTGACCCCCACAATGCGGATGAGCTTGTGGCCCTCGTAGAAAGGTACAATGCAGCAGAAGAGAACCCGCAACCCACAGTCGTGGAGCAACCCCACTACCCAAGGTTCCAGGACTCTTCCAGAGACGGTAAAAGGGTACCGGGGTTAAGGGGCGCTGAAGAGCGGCGACCACCTTCACGCAGCACCAGCAACAGTGGTTCGCACACTAAGGGCAATAGCCAACATGGGGAGCCGGGAAAAGGCTCTAAGTGGGACACAGACTATGTACCTAAATGTGTAAATTGTCATGAGAGGGGCCACACAGCAAAAATCTGCCCACTAAATGATGAGCCCATGCAATGCAACAGCGTGGAACCTTATGCGCTGTTGTCCCAATGTATGGGCCCTAGCCCAGAGTTCAATAGCGGACCATAACGAAGTATTAGAAGAAACAAATCCTTTCCCTTTTTCAGAAATGGAGGTTGACGAGGGCCCAAATAAGAAGGGGGAAAAGGAGGAGTGCTGTAAAATTCCCTTCCCCATCACTACTTTGGTAGGGAATACCCCAAATCAAGATGTTGATCAGACACTTACCACCCCAGAACCGGATAAGACCCTCGCTGACCTAGAGGTCAGTCCTGGGAGTTTTAAGAAGGCCCAGTGGGAGGACCCCACATTAGCGGTAGCAAGGGGAAATATACGGGACCAGAATAGTACTACTGGCCAACCAGATAGGTCACTTGATTACCCCTACTTCGAGGTAGAGAACGACCTAGTATATCGGGTTGATAAAAGGAAATCAGTTACAACTAAACAATTGTTGGTACCACGGACATTCCGTAACGTAGTATTACACCTCGCACATAGTCATCCATTGGGGGGACACCTAGGGGTGGAAAAGACAAAAGAAAAGGTTCTCCGAAGCTTCTATTGGCCTGGGGTTCTGGCAGAAATTACGAATTATTGTTCCTCATGCCCAGAATGTCAGATCACCGCCCCGTTCAAGGCGTACCGCAGCCCATTGGTACCCCTTCCCATAATAGAGGTACCATTTGACCGGATTGCTATGGATCTAGTAGGACCCTTAATAAAGTCTGCTAGGGGACATCAGCATATATTGGTAATATTGGATTATGCCACCCGATATCCGGAGGCAGTTCCCCTACGTAGCACCTCTGCTAAAAACATAGCAAAAGAGTTAGTAGTTCTGTTTTCCCGGGTCGGAATTCCTAAAGAGATTCTATCTGACCAGGGAACACCGTTTATGTCCCAAGTAACAAAAGAGCTATGTAAACTCCTAAAAATCAAGCATCTCAGAACCTCAGTCTATCATCCACAAACAGATGGTTTAGTGGAAAGGTTCAATAAAACCTTAAAGAGCATGTTACGCCGGGCGGTCGATAAGGATGGGAAAAACTGGGATTGTTTGTTACCGTACCTGTTATTTGCCATTAGGGAAGTTCCCCAATCATCCACAGGCTTCTCCCCGTTTGAACTATTGTATGGCCGACACCCAAGGGGCTTATTGGATATAGCCAAAGAGACTTGGGAACATGAGGTTACCCCTTACAGAAGTGTAATAGAGCATGTTGCCCAGATGCAGGACCGCATTGCTGCAGTCCTACCCATAGTGAGGGAACACATGGAGAAAGCTCAAGAAGCACAGAGGAATACGTATAATAAGGGTGCTAGGGTCAGAATTTTTTTTCCAGGTGATAGGGTACTAGTTCTGGTTCCCACCGTGGAGAGTAAATTCCTTGCTAAATGGCATGGGCCATATGAGGTCTTGGAAAGAGTGGGAGAAGTAAATTATAAGGTAAGACAGCCAGGTAGGAGGAAACCTGAGCAAATTTACCATATAAACCTACTCAAGCCCTGGAAAGATAGAGAAGTCTTGTTAACCCTAGTACCCACAGGTCCGTCAGAGAATCAAGAAACTGACCCAGAGGTTAGCATAGCTGAAACCCTGTCTGTTCATCAGAAACGAGAGGTTCAGAATTTAGTGAGAAGAAACAAAGAAATCTTCTCTATACAGCCAGGTAGAACTAGCGTAATTGAACATGACCTAGTCTCTGAACCGGGGGTCCGAGTTAACCTTAAACCGTACCGAATCCCGGAGGCCAAAAGAAAGGCTATAAGTTTAGAGTTTAAAAAAATGCTAAAACTAGGTGTAATTGAGGAATCCCAAAGTGGGTGGAACAGCCCTATAGTCTTAGTCCCAAAGCCAGATGGTACAACAAGGTTTTGTAATGACTACCGGAAACTAAACGCGGTGTCAAAATTTGATACTTATCCTATGCCCAGGGTAGATGAACTTGTAGAGAGACTGGGCAAAGCCCGATATCTCACAACCCTAGACCTAACAAAAGGGTACTGGCAGGTTCCCCTCACAGAAAGGGCAAAAGAAAAGACAGCCTTCTCAACCCCAGACGGCCTCTTTCAGTATAAGGTGTTGCCTTTTGGCTTACATGGAGCTCCCGCCACATTCCAAAGAATGATGGATAAAATTTTAAAACCACATGCTCGGTATGCTGCCGCCTACCTGGATGATGTGGTAATCCATAGTGAGGATTGGCAATCCCACCTTCCAAAGGTCCAAGCTGTGCTTGACGCAGTCCGGTCTGCTGGACTAACTGCTAACCCCGCTAAATGCACTATTGGTCTGGAGGAGGCCAAGTATCTGGGATATTCTATTGGCAGAGGTTTACTCAAACCCCAAACACTCAAAGTGGAGGCGATACAAAATTGGCCAAGGCCAGTTACAAAAAAACAAGTAAGGACCTTTTTGGGGTTAATTGGGTACTATAGAAGGTTTATTCCCAATTTTGCAACTAAGGCAACCCCACTAACTGACCTCACAAAAGCAAGAGGACCGCTAATGGTAAAGTGGTCCCCCGAAACCGAACAAGCCTTTAGAAGCCTGAAAGAAGCTCTCTGTGCCCAACCAGTGTTGGTCACACCTGACTTCTCCAAAGAGTTCGTAGTCCAAACCGACGCATCTGAGGTAGGGCTGGGGGCGGTACTCTCCCAGGAGTCTCAAGGTGAGGAGCACCCCATCCTTTATTTAAGTAGGAAACTAAATCCCCAGGAGAAAAATTACTCCATAGTAGAGAAAGAGTGTCTCGCAATAAAGTGGGCTGTAGAGACGCTCAAATACTACCTGTTGGGGAGAAAATTCCGGTTGGTCACAGATCATGCACCCCTTACCTGGATGTGTCAAAACAGGGAAAAGAATGCTAGAGTGACCAGGTGGTTCCTAAGCCTACAACCCTTTAAATTTTCTGTGGAACACAGGTCAGGGCACAAACATGGCAATGCTGACGGGTTGTCAAGGATGCACTCCCTAATATCCATGGTCGCTCATCCCTCGAGGTCTGAGCTGGGGGGGAGGATATGTGACAGAAACCAGGGGATGGTAATAAATTCCGTATATAGGGCTCCCAGGATACTAAACAGTTTCTATCCTGTTTGGCCTGGGAGTGCAGCCTTATAATACATACACTCCATCCCACAGTTTGGCAAGCGCTGGAACTGAGGGATGAGAGATCCAGACCAGAGTTTGTCTGCTGCCTGATTTCTGTCACCTGTCATGCTAATTAGGAATCAGGTATGTAAGACTGTTTTCCTGTTTGCTCTGGTCTCTCCACAAGAGCCAGGAGGCTGGAAGGCTGCTGAACTACAGAGGGGAGAAGCCTCTTCCCCAAACAGGTTCAATCTTTCTGTTCATTTGTATAAGACTGCAAAAGTACCTTGTTTTGTTGTTGGGAGTGGAAAAGCCACTTCCAACCCTGAGTCAGGGATATCTAAGTTAAGTTATCGCTCAGGTGAGCAGCTTTTGTTTTGATCTGTTTTCTGTTGTATGCACTGTGGCAGTCTCAGTGCCTGGGACTGAATAAACCAGGCATAGCCTGTTTAAAGGAACAGTACGTGATGCCTCATCATTTAACCTACCCTAAAAGACCGTGTTCTAAACAGTCCCGGACAAACGACGGAGCCCCAGAGTAAGCCGTTTGTCACTATATATATATACACATACAGACACAGTGTATGTAAGTGAAATGGTTTTTGAAGCAAAATGTGGCACTGTGTGCGCATTTGCATGTCATTTCCCAGAATCCCTTCCTGCAGTGGAAGTGCTGTGTGCTGGGTGATAATGGTGAAAGGCAGGGTTGCAGACCTGCCTAAGACATGCAGATGAGCATACAGTTGTATTTACATTTGCATATTTGTTTTGCTGTGGAGGGTTTTTGTCACTTTTTTACTCACCATAACTTAACTCAGTATGGTAACCCCCATCCTTTAGCTTCTTTGCATAGCCAGTTAATCAACCCCACACTGATGAGACCCATTAAGGTCGAAACAGCTGTGTGTGGGTGGGTTTTCTGGCTATGCACCTTAACCTTGGCTGTGCTTAAAGCTGTGACCATGCAGCAAGCTTAAGCTTATAGGGAACCATGTTAAAAATGGTTTTTGAAGCAAAAATATATATATAACCTTAATAATTGTGGTATATATATATATATATATATATATATATATATATATATATATATATATATATATATATATATATAGGTATACCCCGGTTTAAGGACACTCACTTTAAGTACACTCGCAAGTAAGGACATATCGCCCTATAGGCAAACGGCAGCTCGCGCATGCGCCTGTCAGCACGTCCTAAACAGCAATACCGGCTCCCTACCTGTACCGAAGCTGTGCGCAAGTGGGGAGACTATAGAGCCTGTTACACATGCGTTATTTACATCAGTTATGCACATATATGACGATTACAGTAAAGAACATGCATCGATAAGTGGAAAAAAGGTAGTGATTCACTTTAAGTACATTTTCGCTTTACATACATGCTTTGGTCCCATTGCGTACGTTAATGCGAGGTATGCCTGTATATATATATATATATATATATATATATATATATATATATAGGCAATACGATACCGCATCAAGATTAAATATCAGAGGCAGCACTCCAAATGGTAATCAAAATATTGTATTGAATGAACAAGACATCATTCCGGATGTCTTGTTGATTCAATACAATATTTTGATTACCATTTGGAGTGCTGCCTCTGATATTTCATCTTGATGCGGTATTGTATTGCCTAAATTATTTTATAGGATTTGCACCCAGTATTTTGTTGATTCGGAAGGAGTGCTTGTGGTTCTTTCAAACTGCTATATATATATATATATATATTTATATATATATATATATATATATATATATATACCACAATTATTAAGGTTATGGTGGGTAAAAAAACTGACAGTGGCTGGTCGAATGCCTCTAACACCCGGCCTCTCAACTGATATGAATGCACCGGGACACAGAGGGAGACGTTACCGCTCATGAGTTGCTGGAACTTACAACCCAATCTTACACCAGCGAAGACGACGAGGACAAGCTCCTGGCTCAGTTCAAGACTCTCCGCTAAAAGGAGGGAGAAGAATTGTCCGCAGGCTCCAACTATCCCTGTGGAAACTGCTCTCTAAGAAGATCATTTCGGCCGCAGTGGTGGACCAGTTGCTCTCCTGACGCAAGGCGCTCCTGCCACCGCCGTACCCCCTAGCTACATGGACTTGATGTGGCACATCAGAAAGCACGAAGTCCAGCTACACTTTCATGCCCCTAAAAAGACCAAAGAGCCCCTCAAAGGTAAATCCAAGGGGGCATTGGCCCCGAAGACCAAAGAGTCATACAGCACTAAGGATGCCCCTCTTCCAAACAGTCTACCACCACGCCCCAAACGTCTGGGAGAACATCCCTACCTACAGGGCCGAGTGGATCCAAGTGTCATCATCTGCTTCCGCTGTGGCCAGAAGGGTCACTTCTCATGGGACTGTCCGTAAAAAAAACAACTAGGACGTACAATTCCAAGATCCCAAGTTTTTGATTTGCAAAGTTCAGCCAGCAGAAACAACCTCCCTGTCCTCAGAGTGTGCACCAGCACCGAAAACATGATGAAACCTCACGATCGGACGCTTACCGTCACATAGGACTGGCTGCCATCATCCATGTCCCCGTGGACAACATATACGCATCGGCTTTGCTGGACACTGGGTCCCAGGTGACCATACCACCCGTTCTATGACCAACATCTTAAACATCTGCCCTTGCAGTCAGCAGATTTCTTGAAACTGCACACACCTGGAAAGAACATACAGAATGTGACAATTTGGATAAAAAACTGAAAATTAATATTAGTAAGATCAAAGCAGATATTACTGAAAGAAAACAAAAAAAGTATCTGCGTGATGTGAAAGACTTCGAGGAAGGCAAAATCTTCCGTAAGAAAGCACGTACCTTCCCCCCACCCTCTGGGAGATACCCCAAAACAGGGGAATCTTCCACAGAATGGGAAAATAGTGACACTGAACTAGACACTAGTCACGCACCCAACAGTTCAAACAAACAAAGAACACACCAAATCCCGCAAGATTTTTTAGAGCATACTGCCCCCCAAAACAGAGGCGGAAGAGAACAAGGAGAGGGGGCTCTAAATCAACTAAGAGACAGGGATCGTTGGGGATACAGACCGCAATACAGGGGGAGAGGGAAAAGGAGGCATCACAGATAATCAACTTATCACACAAATTGTTGAGCTCTGCACATATATCAGTTTTATCCAAAGGACTATCCTACTGCCCCTCAAACCAACTCAATAAATTTGAGTGTATCAAAGACCTAAATCTCTTTTCACGCAAACTACTTCTTCATAAGTTCCATACTAGACGAGAGAAGAGACAGAACCTTAATACTCCCATGGAGGACTACAACCATATGGATCGTATGAATATACGCCTCCTGGGAGAATTACTGAAAGAGAGTGAAAAACCACCAGGGGAGGGCCCGTTCACGAACGTTAGGAACAAGTCCAAGTTCATGCCTGCTATGGAAACAGGCTCAAACATAGAGGTATTTACTAACCTTGTCATGAAAGGTATTGAAGAACTACATATATATAAAAAGAACTCAAACAATATAACCAATAGTGAAATAAAAGCATTGAAAGATCTAGAAACAGATACAAACATCATTATAAAGCCTTCGGACAAAGGTGGTAATATAGTAATTATGGATAAATCTGATTACATCCAAGAGTGTGCTAATCTGTTAAAAGACCCTAAATGTTACAAAACACTAGACACGGATCCTACAGATACTTTTAAAGCTACCCTGATCAACATTGTGAAAGAAGGTTTAGAGAACAAAGTGATCACTAAAACTGAATACGAGTTCATACTTATACCCCATCCAAGGATAGCAACATTCTACACTCAACATTCAACATTCTATCACTTGCCTAAGGTACATAAAGGACTATCCCCGCCACCAGGAAGACCAATAGTGTCAGGGATAGGAAATGTTACCTCAAATGCCAGCATTTATCTTGATAAGTTTTTGCGACCATTTGTAAGCTCACTTCCGTCTCACTTAAAAGATACAAAGGACGTCTTGTTGAGAATAGATAACATACAGATTGATGATGACACCTATCTGGTGGGCTTAGATGTGGTCAACCTCTATACAAGTATACCACAAGGTTCTGGTCTAGGGGCAGTTGGTTTCTTTATACGATCAAGAGACACAGAGGCCAAGAAGCACAATACCTTCATCATGAACCTTTTGGAATTTGTACTTAAGAGCAACTTTTGCATATTTAATGGGAAATTTTACCACCAAATCCAGGGCACAGCCATGGGAACCACGTGTGCCCCCACCTATGCCAATCTATATCTAGGCTGGTGGGAGGAAACCGTGGTTTTCGGCTGTGACCTGGAAATGTATGCGGACAACATTATCATGTGGGTCCGGTACATTGACGACATCCTGTTACTATGGAAAGGGACATCGGAACGCCTACATGAGTTCTGTGATAAATTGAATAACAACACATTCAATTTAAAACTGACCATACAAATGGACAAAAATAGTATTGACTTTTTGGACATAACTATTTATAAGGATGCTGATGGGTATCTACAAACCACACTTTTCAGGAAACCCACAGCCACAAATAGTATTTTGAAGGCTGACAGCCATCATCCCAACCATCTTGTAAAAAATATACCTACCGGGCAATTTCTCCGCCTGAGACGCAATTGCTCAGATATGGCAGATTTTGCGACTAAGGCGGAGGAAATGAGTCAACGCTTCTACGATAGAGGGTATAGCAAGAAAGTGGTCCAAAAAGCATACAAAAGAGCCAAATATACACACAGAGACAGGCTTCTGACGCAAAACAAGTCAAGGAATGACACCAAAGAAGTAATACGCTTTATTGGCACTTTTAATACACAATGGCATGATGTGAAACGGATTTTCACAAAGCATTGGCATCTACTCACTGAAGATGAGGATTTGGTAGAGGTTTTGAACTCGTCCCCCACGCTTACAAGTAGAAGATCACGAAACCTAAAAGACAGGATAGTACAAAGTCATTATCAACCGGTCCCAAACAGGACATGGTTGGATCACAAACCGCAGGGATCGTTTCCCTGTGGAAAATGCAAGGCTTGTATTTACATGCCACCCACAAAATCATTTTCAGATAACAAAAAAGAGAATACCTTTAAAATCCATGATTTCATAAATTGCAACAGCAGAGGTGTCGTTTATATCATCATGTGTTCCTGCAACAAAATGTATGTGGGTAAAACCTACCGCCAACTAAAAGTACGTATCCTAGAACATCTGGGATCAATACGAAACAAACATGATACACCTTTGGCAAAACACGTAAATGGCATACATGAAGGTGTACCTAACAACCTACGCTTTGCAGGGATAGACCTGGTACCACAAGGACCTCGTAAGGGAGACTGGAATAGGCTATTGCTTCAAAGAGAGTGCAAATGGATATATACCCTTAAGACACTTAGCCCTGCAGGATTGAATGAGGGATTCATATATTCGCCCTTTATATAAACATCTCAAATCAGTCAGCTTAAATATACTTAAAATCTAGACAGACCGTATTGACCTCTATGGGCGGTCTACCTAGATAGCTGCCATTCCTACACCCTCACATAACATTCTCCATGCATATATGTACCTAGCTATAAGGATTTGCTTATGTGTGTATACGTTATTACACACGAGTAACCTCTTTACCTGCAGAGTAGGGAAAATTATGTATCCACTTTCACTCTCAATATCTAAGTCATGAGCACGCAGCTAGATTTAAGATACCTAATGACCAGTCAGACCGTATTGACCCTTTGGGCGGTCTATCCAGTCAGCTGATATTCCTACACGCATATACTTTACCCCTATCTATGGTACTTAGAGGTGTGTGTGTATATATATGGATAGGTATCGACACGATTCTGTTTTGCAGCAAAGTATTCATGTACTCATTCCCTTTTTTGAAATCATTATTTCACCAGTTGAGAGGATCGCAAGTCCAATATAAGTATTCTGATAAATATCTATGCATACGCTATTCATTTAATAACAGTGGCTATATATCTATTGCCACTTATGTCTGGTAATCAGACTGCGGGAGTTACACCAATAGGGACCTGTTATCATTAGTAAATGCCCCTAATCCCGCCCCCAGGAGGTGTATAAATGCTTACATCAGAGGAACGAATGAACACTCCTCCCCCCTTGAAGAAGCGCCAAGCGGCGTGAAACGATCGTCGGGTGTCAGGCGACGCACTAACTAATGACGTCAGCCGGTTGCTGTTTTGGAGTTTGAGACGGAGCACGAGATAATGCCAGTAACCCTGCAGCTGACTGGTTGTATGAACGAATGGGTTTAATGCGCACCACACTAACTGTGCACAACTAAGGAAATGATTTGATTCCATTGTGAGGAGTACATAATATGGGATTATTAGTGCATAGTATGTGGTGATGCTTTATGGATATTTTGGGCTTATTAAAGCCTGTTAATTTTGTTTGTCAAAACGCCGCACGGGAGGCACACTAGAGCCTGCTCGCGCTGACATTCAAGCCATCAGCTTTTGGTGCTATATATAGACGCATACTACTGAGCTCTGTATTTGTATGACAACAATATCTATTCAATTTAGAGTGTGTACCTATTTTAGGCACACATATGCGCAATATACCATACTTTATTGCACGCTGGCATACTCCGTTGTTACTTTCATTAGAGCACCTTTTAGGTGATTTTATATATAAGTTAAAATTATAAATATTATTTTTTTGTGTGTTTTCAATAGAAGAGTAAATTAGTATTTAAATAAATAATTTTTTGTTTTGTGTTTTTAAACCTTCTGGTATCCTATATGGTTTGGAAATTTGTTTCCATCTACTCAGAGATATTATTAAGTTGAGTGCAAATCTATGGGATTTCTTTTCTGTGGTTGTTCTTGGACCATTCCTATATATAGAGTGTTTCTATTTCCCATGCACCACTTAGTGTATACAATACTCACGTGTTTTGAATATTAAGGTTGAGCAGTGGTTTTCTACCTCCTATGCTTGCAGTCAGCAGACAAGATAAAGCTGTGGGGACTCCGCATTGAGGATTACCCCATTAACGGCGTGGTTAAGGTTCGGATGGAAATATCACAGCTGAACAACGGCAAGTCTCACACCATGGATGTGGAGGCTCTGATATGCTCTGAGCCTCGAGAACATCGCCGGAAGAAAAGATCAGTGTATCTCGAAAGCTCGCACAAATAAAAACATTTAGTTAGACACAGAACGGTATCGTCTATTTATTTTCTGATTTTATATATATATATATATATATATATATATATATATATATAGTTCACTTATTCTGAACATAATTCAAACCAAAGCAAAAACCAATGGCATTTAGGGAAAACCAGAACCTGAACATTTTTGTAGAAGTAAAACCAAAACACTACAACTACTCCTACACACAGACAACCGTCTAACTATCTCTCTGACACTCTAGGACCATGCACTCGAGCCTGGCTCATGAAGGTTATCAGGGTATAGTTAAAACCGAACAGCTCTTTCAAGAGAAAGTCTGGCTCGCAGGCATTGATGCAAAAGTTGATGAACGTATCCAATATTGTTTACCATGCTATGCAATAATTGCTCATGCTCCCTTGCAGATTATTTATTTACCTACTGTCCTTTGGATTGCAGTTAGTGTTGACTTCTGTTCCCTGTCACATGGGGAGTATATATTGGTTGTTATAGATGATTACTCCAGATTTCTAGAGGCAGAAATAGTTTCCACAACATCAGCCAGAGCTGTAATCTGTAATTACCCGAAAACAACATGCAAATTTTAATCTAGCAGTTTTGTTGTATATGTATTAAGAATGATCTGCGCATAGAAATCACATGATTGGATATATCCTTGGCATGCAGTTTTCCCCCAATTTGCTGTAATACCATCCTGCAAATTGACAGAATTCTCACCCCACTAGTAGGTAAAATAGGGATTTTGCTGGAGCGAGAGAGAGATGCCGTCATCACACTTAAGATGCCTAGAAAATATGGTACTTTTAATATCGAAAATATATCGAAAGCATATTTTCCAGGTATATCACCTTGTGCTCACAGATATCTCCCCAAATAGAGCATAGGTTTATTTGGAGGTATACAAGTCAATGGGGTCTCTCCTAAATGAGTCTCTCTCAGTTTTCCTAATTTTGCATGCAAACTTTGCATACCATGCAGAATTGCATAGCCGGAAATAAATTGAATAACAAACAGCTTTTTTCTCATGCTTTTGACATGTGACATGGGCTTAATGAACACAGTAAGATGCACTTATCAGAGTTTTAGTAATACGCTCCTAAGAATTACTACCATGGAGCACAAGGACCTGAACCAAGAGTTGTACAAAATCCTCAGTATTTACAGAGCAACTTCACAGTTTTCTGCAGCTACACCGCCCACAGCTGCAATGTTTAATAGACCCTTACACATCAAGTTGCCAAGTCCTCCAACAGTGCCAGAGAAAGCACCAATTACACTAACATAAAGCTTCCATTGAAGATTGGGCACTGGTAAATCCATTTTGACCCCTTAATAAACTCTCCATTCCATATCATCTTGAACCTTATCATACAAAAGAAAAGTATGATGATCACTGCTCAATGCAAAAACCACGAAGAAACAAGAAAGGTGTCTCATTTAAAGCGACTTCAAGGAAATGATGGCACATGTAATGAAAACCCTGGGGAATTTAATGATGATGACCCCCAACTTCCAGACCCATCTATTTCACTGCCACTTGATTGCAATGCTCTCACACCAGAACCACAAGATCCACCTTGGAATGCACCAGAACCAGAGGATCCACTTGACAATGTTCTAGCACAAAGACACAGAGATGTTGCTCACAGATATCCGCCGTGGACAGGGAGGAGCGTCCCATTTCAGCTAAAGGGCTTTCTTAAACAATCAGCCTGTCATGGATCTTAAGGAAAGATGACTCCATGTAGTATTGGTTTCTATTCCTATATTTTGTATGTATTATATTTAATATTACTGCTTGAACTAGCTAACCCTTTTCTTCCCCTGTGTAAGGTAAACAGGGATATGGTGTTCCGAATCCCGGCGCACTGTTGCTTTTAAGGTCTCTATAGTTGCTGCTGTTCTGTCTAGCAACAGGGTGGGGTGGGTGTCTTAGCAGGACTACATCCTAGCTAAGGGTCAAGAGAAACCTTAGTTGTCCAGAGGGGACTGTTACTAGGGCACAGATTATGTCTGCCAGGTAAACATTTAGACATAATTATATGCCTCTGACTGCTACCATACCATGTGCAATAAAGTTTTGCAATTGATTTACTTCCAAGTCTGCACCAGTTAGGCGAATACACAAATCTCATAGCATGAAAATAACTTTATTGTTTTTTGTACTCTCTAATATGATGAAGTAAATATTGACTTGTCAAGACGTGTCAGGTAACGTACAGCATGACATGATGGCATTCCTATGTTTATTTGACTGAATGATGTAAAAACTGAAGAATACAGCATTACCCTAAATAGGGACTGCCCATTGCATGAGAATGGGATGGAGACTTTTTCTATAATGCAAAAGTTCATGGCTATGTTAAACTTTAAGCCATAGTGAGAAGAGAACACTACATCATAAGTTGTTAAAGTGGAAGTTCGTATACTTTCTTTACCATTTTGTTAAAGCCAGTGCATGGCCAGCTTAGTTATGCATAGTCTAAGCATGGTTAAGTAAACAGAGAGCAACATTAAACACATACATATATGTGTCTTCACTCAAGAGCTGTAATAACTAGGAAAATGTTTTTCTATTTTGTAAATATAGTTAACTGGTGTGATTCATCATGCATCAGTAATACATTAGAAAACAAAGATAGCTATTCATACATTACAGTATGTAGAGACCTTTGTATTCACTTCAAAAGATGATCATGTGCTTAGTGAAGAAATTAGATTTCATTGAAGTGGTGATTTACACCAGTAAAATGTTTCCTAAAAATAATCTGTTTTTATGAACAATTAACAACAGACCACCACAAAGATCATCACACTGGGGGTCACAATATTTCCATAGGCACCTGTAAATATTCTCAAATCTTTTTTACTATTTTGCATCTACATTGAATGTAAGAAACGTTGTAATCAGTCAGATTTGCAACACCTCACACCTGGCAGATTTTGACACACATAAATGGAAAAATGGTTGTGTAGTACTTAAACAAAATTACAAAAAGTTGTATAAAAATGAGTGTTGTGATAAAATATTGGGAATTCACCACGAAATAAAAAGATGCTCATTTTATAAAGGGTCACTATGTACTGTGCACCAAATCTGGGGAATATGAAAACAGCATTTGTCAAGGTCAAAACACGACAACATCTCACTATGGCCCAAATACAAACTCCGTTAAGACGGAGTTAATATCACACCCGGCAACAAAATAAAATACTGGCTCTTATTATCGCAATTTTATGACGTCACAAGTTGTCAAAAGACAAAAAGCCACAATGCTACATTCAATATGACAAATTATATAATTAAATAAGTATGTGTCGGTCTTCTCATAAGTAAGGGTAATTTAGTCAAATTCTTTGGCCAAAGTATTTTTTAAGCCTGTAACCATGAGGGTTAGGGCTCTGAGCTTGCAGGGGTTGTGTGATAATAATTTACTGGGTGCAATCGTTTAGACCTACACCCGCGGCCCCTTTTATTCTAACACTTCATCGATATTTTCCGGGGACTTTTTCCGAAAGCCACACGCGCCGCCGCGTTCATCACGGCGTTCGTGCCATATTCATGTCGCAATCATGCCGGCGTCACCCGCGCTTGATCTGTTTAATGAGAATGTTTCGGATTTAATTGGTTGCAATTCTTCGCGTATCCGCCAGGTGGCAGATATTCATGAATTGTAATGCGCATGCGCTTCAGTAATGTGTCGACTTGCAGGTGTTTAAAAAATACCACAGTGGTCCTTTGTGAATTGACCTTGGTACTGAAGAAGTTGTACAACATTGTATCTATTTAGGCGTTTCATATTAAAAACTAAATGCAAAGTGTCTGGTGTTCTATTCCATTGTCCAGAGAGGTCCAGAGATGAGTACATCACTGCAGTCCGTGCTCAAAAAGCCCAACATAACGTACGCTTATTTAATATGGTCAGCAATTAGTTCAGCAGATGATAAGATGGCCACAGTTGGTCAAATTTATCAATATTTTATCGAAAATTATGACTTTTACAAATTTTCACCAGATGCTCTGGGGTGGAAGCGTGCGATAAGGAAAAAGTTATGTATCGATCCACGTTTTTTTCGTATTGCTCCTGCACCCGGATTTACAGGAGGAGGGTATTGGTGTGTTGCCCCTGAATTTTCCAGTATCTTTGATCATGGAGAGTCCAAAAGGCGAAAGATCATGGTAAAACCAACTGAATCGTCAGTCCCAGGGAAGCAATGCGCCGGCGCCAGCACCGGCTTCCAATAACGGTCCGACCTTCTGTGAAAACCTGCTGACCGGCAACCCTTGCTATCAGCCCCCGCCTGGATACCTGCAGTCTGAGCAGGATTTCACGTACAGATACCAGCAAGCTTGCATGTACCAAAGTGATTTCCAGCTATATCAGCTGTCAACTACAGGTGTAGCAGGCCCACTGTCACCTGTCAACTACGTGTATAATCAAGACTACGGGACTGGCAGTGGCTTCGCACCAACCGAATGGCAAAGTATATGGTGGGTACAGCTGCCGTATGTAATTATTTTTTTACCATATCAATATCAATGCACAGTAAAGCGATTCTCCTGTAATCAATTGCTTTGCTTATGGTTAATTAGTTCTTGTAGTCACAATTCGCAAAAATGTAGTCCAGCAATATCATTGGCTGCGCAGCTTCTACAGTTAGGCGCATGCGCATTGGAACCTTGTTGAAATGTATTACAGTATGCATCTCATCACATCTAGGTGCATGCATGTACTGTATGTGAACAAGAGACGCCCCCCGGGAAAATAATTGTTGGGACTGACCGAGGGGACTGCGGGGACTGACTGTGGGAACTTCTTTAGGGGACTGACTAGTTTGAACTAACTATTACAGTATTTACCGTATTTATTTTTCTTCCTCAGAAAATAAACTTTGTCATCAGGCTGAGAGCGGCAAATGGAGGGATTTCGATGGATAATATCGCTTTTTGTAACGATGCTTGCACACTGCTGAATCTGAATCAGTGCCATTTTTATTGATTAGGATAGAATAACTGAGCTTTATTACATACTTTTTTACATACTGTTCTGTATAATAAACCCCAAAAATAAAAAGTATGCATTTATTTTGTACATGTATTACAGTACAGTAGATGAGTGATATGCGCTCCAACATTTATATCCAATCTTGATAAATGATATAAGTCCTTAAAGAAGGTACAAGGGATAGGTACTGGGGCTAGTGAGGTATGTAGTAATAATCATAGCACTTTGTATATCAATACTAGGATGTCTCTGTCCCTGAAGGTTACTTACCTCCGTTTTTTAACATGGATCAATAAAAGATATATTTTTACCAGTTTCTTTTGGTGTGGGACCCAATCGATTTCTGGCTGTGCGTTGGAGTGTTTTTTCCTCTGTATTACAGTACAGTATGTGTGTTCAACTGTAATAATAATACAAATATCTATAATGCGTTTTAATACTGTTTTGATGTACTGTAATGCGCAGTAAGTAAAAAAACATGGTGTACTGTAATTAAAAACATACAGGTATATTTAAAAAAACATGTTAGAATACAATTTAAAAGAATGAACAAGTCTGAAATTAATCAACATTTTAACAGACGACCAATCAAGAAGCGAATTCGATCCCCAGCAGATTGTCCTTCCAGGGCCGATGCCTTGTATGCCGCAAAATGCCATTAATGGAGTCTCGCACGATTTTCATTAAAGGATCGGTAATTGAAAAATAGCGCCGCAATTCCTCCACAATAGTCTTTCTTAAATCTTCAGGAAGAGCCTATTTCTCGTGATTCCCTTCGTAGTTTACATTGTGGGCCACCCTAAGTACAACGGGTATGGCACTGGTGCTTGAAAATGAACAAGGCATGCCTCTGGGGTATACGAGCACTTGCAAACCTATACTTCTCCCTGAGTGGCTGGGGCAGCTCGTGCAGGATGATGTCGGGCACCGTCTCAATGCAAGCGTATGTGGGTTGGATTCTGGGAGCGGGTGTTCTTCTGGGAGCGGGTGTGCTTGTGGCGACGGGCAAGGGTAGGTTGTCTGGGAGGATGCTTTCCTCCTGTCTTGGTCTCCTTGTCAGTGTTGCCTCCTGGCGTGGTCTTGACGGGGTTGTCATGTCATCCTCGTCAACGGTTCTGATACCTTTTTGCGGACCAACATTAGAGTTCTTCCTAGATTCATTAATAGTGTACAAAGCTTTCTGAACCCCATAGGTTTCTAACCTTAATATAGCATTTCCTAATGTTATTTGAGGGAAATGCTGCATGTAGTTGGGTAGATTAGATATGGAACTGCATGCCATCAAATATCATTGTTCGCTTGATGATTAATTAATTGATTAATGATTTAATATGATTAATTTATCCACAAATATCTATGCGTGTTATATACAAAATCCGACAAAAAAAGTTTTTGTTTTTCAGTTTTACATCAGAGGGATGAGGGCTAAGTAGCTCCTATTCTTAACTAACCACGTTAAACAAACTGATACAAACACCAGTTGGTAAGAGGATCTGGGAGAGGATCCAGCTAAGTCTGGCAGTTGATAGTTAGTTAGGCCTGCAAGGCTGGCACATCAAGCCAACTGAAAATAATTGCAGTTAGTGTTCCAAGGGAGCTAGGTTCATGTTGGTACTTATATTTCATTTTGGTAAAGGTGTCTTATGAAAAAATGCCAGACACACCCCAAATTGAATTTCTGGTGTTTCGGATTTACACTGGAGTGCTGAGCCTGAAAAAGAGGTAACCATAAAAGTCTACGCAGTCACAAATTAGTTGTTATTTTTATGACCACAACTTTCTTAGAACTGTCTGGAAAGTCCCATGCAGATTTAGGTAGAAGGGTGCTCATTCAACAAAACAGCCGGGGGGGTGGGAGGGGTTTGGGGAGAAATAGTGACAGAATAGAGGATTCTTGGCTGAGTGTGTGTGTGTGTGTGTGTGTGTGTGTGTGTGTGTGTGTGTGTGTGTGTGTGTGTGTGTGTGTGTGTGTGTGTGTGTGTGTGTGTGTGTGTGTGTGTGTGTATGGGAGAGAAAGTGTGTGTGTCACCCTCCCAAACCCCCACAGTCAGTCACCCTCCCAACCCCCCAGTCAGTCACCCTAGTGTCAGTCACCAACCCAGTCCCCCCCCGAACCCAGTCCCCCCCACCCAGTCACCCTCCCACCCCCGCCCAGTCAGTCACCCTCCCACCCAGTCCCCCAGTCAGTCACCCTCCCACCCAGTCCCCCAGTCAGTCACCCTCCCACCTCCCCAGTCAGTCAGTCACCTCCCACCCACCCCCAGTCAGTCACCCTCCAACCCCCACCAGTCAGTCACCCTCCAACCCCCCACCAGTCAGTCGCCCTACCACCCAACCCCAGTCTGTTGCCCTCTCTGTCTGTTGCCCTCTCTCTCTGTCGCCCTCTCTCTCTCTCTGTCGCCCTCTCTCTCTCTCTGTTGCCCTCTCTCTCTCTCTGTCGTCCTCTCTCTCTTTCTGTCGCCCTCTCTCTCTGTCGCCCTCTCTCTCTGTCGCCCTCTCACTCTGTCGCCCTCTCACTCTATCGCCCTCCCACTCTGTCGCCCTCTCACTCTGTCACCCTCTCAGTCAGTCACCCTCCCACCCCACACCAGTCTGTCGCCCTATCTGTCTGTCGCCCTCTCTGTCCGTTGCCCTCTCTGTCTGTCGCCCACTCTGTCTGTTGCCCTTTCTGTCTGTCGCCCTCTCTGTCTGTCGCCCTCTCCTCTCTGTCTGTCGCCCTCTCTGTCGCTCTCTCTCTGTTGCTCTCTCTCTCTCTCTGTCGCTCTCTCTCTGTCGCTCTCTCTCTCTGTCGCTCTCTCTCTCTCGCCCTCTCTGGAGTAGATTTTTTTGTTCGGCGAGTAGATTTTTGGTTGATTTGCCGACCACTGTGTGTGTGTGTGTGTATGTGTGTGTGTGTGTGTGTGTGTGTGTGTGTGTGTGTATGTGTGTGTGTGTGTGTGTGTGTATGTATGTATGTATGTATGTATATATATATATATATATATATATATATAAAAACGAGAAGAAAGAAAGTGCCCGATCCTAGTGCGATATGAAAAAATACACAATCTCAATATTCCCAGTAAAAAGGTCCAACAAATTTACACTTACAAACGACAAAAATATGTAAGCATGTAATGAGTTAATACTCATTCACCAAACGCCGGACATCACCGCTCCGCTTGCACGCCTCACTTCCACGTGTATTTTCGGCACCTCTGAGCCACCGTCCAGCAGGGGCCTCCGAGATTGAAGTGTGCCGAAAATACACGTGGAAGTGAGGAAGTGTTTGTCGTTTGTGAGTGTAAATTTGTTGGACCTTTTTACTGGGAATATTAAAATTGTGTATTTTTTCATATCGCACTAGGATCGGGCGCTTTCTTTCTTCTCGTTTTTGTAGATTCACCTGGAGGTCATTGGTTCCATATAGAAAGCTGCCAGTATCCTGATAGTGGGCCATATATACAAGTTTTTGTATTCTACAGGACTATTTTTTATGTTTTTTAAGACGTTATTTTTATTATATATATTTTTTTTATTTTTCATTTTTTATATATTTTTTGTCCAACGATTTTTTTTTTTCACATCCGTTACATTGAGTCATTTACTCATACTGTATATCTATATTGTTTATGTGTTTAATTTAGATTTATATATATTCTGTTTATATATTTGCAAGTATCTTTACAGCTTCACATCATATTGATTTAACTACTTACTTACCCAATTGCCCAGGGTTGGTATGGGGATATCAACAAGACAGGCATCTGAGGTAGTGGGGATTGAGTCCTACTCACATCTGATGCAGCGCCTCCACCTCATCAGGATCTCTGCATCCGCAGGGAGATGTATCTGATGAGGATCTCCTAGGTGGTGCCTCCTTCTGTGCAATGACTTCACTCACACACAGCAAGGGTTTGGTGAACTTGGGCATCTTTATTATCATCATAGGCAGACTGCCCCTCACAGCGGTCGTCCTAGCCGCTCATTCCTTTGCTGTACATCCCTTCAGAAAGTTCTTCCCTCCCAATGGAGTTGGGTCACTTCTCCCCTCAGGGAGATCACCACCTGCGTGAGGTCCCTGATCACAGTGAAGATACTATTGATTATATCTGACAGCCTTAACTGCTGCAGACCTCCAGAACTGGACCATCACAGATCCCTTGAACTTGAACTCCATCCACTACAAAGCACACTTGAATCACACTAACTTTAGGCAGTGCTGTGTCTTATATAAACTTCAGAAAACAGCCACACCTCTTGTGTCACTAATAGTGGACACAGAGCATGTTACCACTCCCCTTATGTACATATGACACCTCACCAGGGTGTGAAAGCAAACCTCCATAATTGATGCTGGCAATCCTGCTTACTTACCAGGTTTTGCTGCCAGCATGAGAAAGAACTGTATACCATTTTTATACATGGCTACATTTATATATACTCTATATAAACACGAGGCCTACAATAGCTGGCAGTTCTGATGAAGTATGGTTATAGGTCAGAATTAAAGTGATAACATACCACTTTACCTTTTTTTAGCGGTACCATGGCTGCCCTCAGACCCCTTATTAAACCAAGGATCGTCAAGAAGCGGACAAAGAAGTTCATCCGCCACTAGTCAGATCGCTATGTCAAAATTAAGCGTAACTGGTGTAAACCCAGGGGTATCGTCAACAGAGTTCGCAGGAGGTTCAAGGGACAGATCCTGATGCCCAACATCGGTTACGGGAGTAACAAGAAGACCAAGTAATTACAGAATTTATCGACGGATTCAATTTAAATCCAAATCCACGTAACGTTTTTATATTGATAGTTATATACTCCTCCCATAATAATTTTGTGTGACGGATTTGAATTCCATTTGTTGGATTCTGTTTGATGGTTTCAGATTTCCTTTTGCAGGTTCGGATTCAGAATCCATCGGTCGGATTTTATGTAATAGGAAAAAACCTGAATCTGCCTTTTTGAGACTGATCCATGGAATTTCAGGGCTTGAAGGAATTGGCCAATCCGTGACGGATTCGAATTCCATCGAATATTTTGCCCATATCTACTGGTAATTACTATCACATTGGTTACATGATTTAACCAATGGAACTGCACTTACCATGGGCTGCACTCGGCCGCCAATCAGATAATGGAGGAGGGAATTAGGGACAGGCATACCTACATTTGTGGGGATTGAGGGCATGAGACACAACAGCGGCAAGCCAGACACCAAATTCACGCACTCACCACTGCCCTGCGCCCCTGAGCAGACGAATGGAAGTACTGTGGAGTGGGAGCTGAATTTAGTAGCTGACAGATAATGCAACTGACAAAGCCAGGTGGAGATTCAAATATGGACACTGCACTGGGATGTATGGGAAGGGAAGGCATGGGGCACATTGGGATGCATGGGGATAACGGGGCACATTTGGATGCATCTGTGGGGTTCAGGGGGAATATTGGAATGACTTGGGGGTCAGGGGCACATTGAAGCATCTGGGGAGTCATAGGAATATTGGGATGCATCTGGGGAGTCAGAGGCACACAGGATTTTAAACTGATTACACTTGCAAGTTGAGGAGGCTTTGTGGGGGGGAGGGGGTAGTCAGAGCTGAGATTGGAGATGTGAGAGCAGGGCCGCTGACAGATTTCCCGGGGTCCAGGACTAAAGTTACAACTGGGCCCCCCAGCCCATGTCGGCGGTCTTTCAAGAAAGTGTCACACCTCGTGAGCCCCCTCCTATTTCCCCACTTCCCATGTATTTCTCTCTCCCCCATCTCACGCTTCCCCCTTCTGTTCCTCCCTCACGTCCCTCACTTCCAATTTTCTTTCACTTTCCCCACTGCATCAATTACCCACTCTCACTCAATCCGCTCCCTCAATCCTCCCTCCCCAACACTCATTTCCTCCCCTCTCCAACCACACACACACACACAATTCCCACCACAATAATTACCCCCTACAAAATGCATACAACTCCCCCAAATAATTGTTTTTTAAAAACACCCCCAAATACATACAAACCCCCCACACCCTAAATACATACAACCCCCCAATACATACAAAAAACACCCCCCCAAATAAATACAACCCCTCACCCACAAAATACATACATCCCCAAATACATACAAACCCCCCACTTTCCCCCAAACACATACAACCCTACCAAATACATTAAAAAAAACACCCCCCAAATACATACCACTCCCCCCCCCCTCCTTATACATACAAACAAAAAACTACCCCAAAATAAATACATAATACAGACCTCCCTATCTTGGGGATGGTCTCAGGCATCTGGTGCTCTGGCTCTCCCCAGTTGTGTGGGCCTCACTCTCATGCCGGCGAGTGCAAGCATCAGATACAGGCCCTGTGCAGGACAGTGAGGGAGGCCCACAGCTGGGGAGAGCTGGGGCCCGGCGGCCGGACAAAACATTTGGGCCCTATCTCTAACGTCTTTGACTGGCTTCCGGTCCTCTCGTTGCCGCCGGGCCCCCGGCTCTCCCCAGCTGCAAGCCTCCCTCACTGACTGTGCCACACCGAGCCTCTGATGCTGGGCCTCTCTCTGACGGCACACACTGGATGCTGGGCCCAGTTTCCGGTGTGCATTGCCATGAGAGAGAGGCCCGGTGCATGCTGGCATCTGAGGCTAGGTGTGGCACAGTGTCAGTGAGGGAGGCCACTCACCCGAACGTAGCTGGGGAGAGCCAGAGCCCGGCGGCACTGAGAGGACCAGCAGCTGGACAAAGAATTTGGGTCAGGCCCAACTTCCAACGCCGCCTGGGCCCCCTGCAGCTACCGGGCCGGGACACTTGTCCCAGCTCTCCCCCTCTGTTGGCGGCCCTGTGTGAGAGTGTCAGTGTGTGTGTATCTGTGTAAGTTTCAGTGTCTGTGTGAGAGTGTCTGGTCTCTGTGTGTGTGTGTCAGTGTGCAGTGTGTCAGTGTGTCACAGATACACACTGCACCACTGTTCTGTATAATAGACCTGTTTGAACATCAACTTTTGTGTCTCAAGTACTCTTTTTTCAGTACCTCTGTGATGGAGCTCGAGAATCCACTGCACTCTATCTCTGGAAAACAGATTCATGATGAGACTGATACAAAACATATCTATCTGGTCAGTGTTGTAGTACAGATTTCATATATTTCTTATACCAGCACAAAGTGATAATGTAATCTATTAATCAGCAGTTATTGTTGAACTCCAAAAACTGCTAGTAGGCATAACTGACATTCTGGCATGGAACATTAAATACAGCATACGCCCTTCCTAATATCGGTGCCAGCTTGCATTTAGAATAAGGCTTCTAATTGCTGCTAATTGGTCTACTTAAGTTACTTAAGTTACAAATCGCTTGTCTTCGCTTTATAAATAGTTTATTTTGTAAGGGAACAAGACAGAAGGCTTTTCTTCCTAATTTTTTTATATTTTAGTCCTATTTCTTGATAATGTTTTAGAACGGTATGTGTTACAAACAGTACTATCTAAAATAGTTGATGTTGATTTACATTTACAGAAATATGTCTCTTTGATCCCATACTAAGGATTCTACACATGTCCTGAAGTTGGTGAAGGATATAGGGCCTTATTCAGAAAGCCTCGATAAGGCCCTTATCGAGCACTAATCGACCAAAATGGCTACTTGTATTCAGATAGCCTCGATAAGTGCTTGATAATGGCCTGTATCGACGCAAAATTTTATCACCATCCGAAATTCGCCAACTGAGCGGCGATCAGCCACTTATCGACTATTTTCGGAGGGTTGATAAACTCGCGCGATTCAGAGACCTGCGAGTCGGCTGTCGCGGCCTATCGCAGCCCATCGCAGCCCTAAAAGGCGTTCTTCTCCCCAAATCCAATTCGCCACAAAACTTTTGGTAAATTGGTGGGGAGATGCCTCAATGAGCTGCGATGTGTCGGGACTTAGAAAAAATCAGGCCCCTTTCCTGTCTCGGATTGATGCCGGGGGTCTCCGGAGCTGATAGCCATTAATAGCAGCTCCGGACCCCCCCGGCATGCATCCGAGGCAGGAAACATGCATGTACAGCAACTTCATTACCTTAGCGGCTAACCGCTAAGGCAATGAAAGGTTAAACACCTGTGCCAGGCTTACTGTAAAAACATACAATACAATACAATACTTTGGCTAGCGGGGGTGGGTGAAGAGGGAATTTGGCCCTTAGTGGCTGTTTAGACATTGCGGGGGGGTTGCGGGGGGAATAACCCCTTCATTACCTTAGCGGTTAATACCGCTAAGGTAATAAAGGGGTTAACCCAACCGCTACCCACCTGCAAGGTCTAAACACCCATCCTTAGGGCTAATACCCCCTTCACACACCCGTGAGGCCTAAACACCCACCCTGACTGACTATACCCACCCTATACCCATTGAGTAGTATAGTGGTACATCATACCCATATAATAATATGGGCATGATTAGCCTCTATAGCACTCAATGGGCACCCTAATCACAATACAGTAATACACAAGACACACAATAATAAAACGTAACTAAACTCCAAAAAATCACACATCACTAAATACAAACAGTAGCCAGCTAATCCAATCAATACAATCAATAGCAACATCAACAATGAATTAATTAAACCATTAACCAATCTAAACAATTAATTGCGAATCCAACTCAAAATGCATAGTAACACTAACCAATCTAAACAATGAATTACTACAACATTAATGAATTTAAACAGTTAAATAGAAAGAAAGAAATTCTAACAATATCTGAACTAACCATAAAACACACTAGGTAGCATAATATAACATTAAATACAAACGAACACCAATCGCAAACCTTTAATTACATTAAGCATGAAAAAACAAACAATGACATCCACATAATACATGAAATGCAAAAAACCAACACCAATACCAAGCGAGAAATGCCCCCCAAATATTGGCATAATAATGTATTAATCTGTACCCTAAAGAGGAACAGATTAATATATTATCAGTCAATGTGCCTCCCCCAAAAAATCAAAAAACACATCCAAAGATTAAACCTTTAGGGGGTGCCGGTATCCCTCTGCATTGAAATGTCCTGCATCACGTGACCGGGACATTTACTTGCATAGGAGATACCGGCACCCGATAAAGAGGCCTGTATGTCGGGAAGAGGGGGTCCCCGGACATAAAACCAACGTGGCTCAGCTCCAGAGACCCCCTGCACCTCTACACTATTAAAGGAATGTATATTTAAATAAATACTTTTCGGGCGACATTTCAGCTGGGAGAGACAGCTCTCTCAGAGCAGCTCTCTCTGCAGCAGAAATGAATCACCGGTTCAGGCCTTTTCAGAGGTTTGATGCTATCGCTGGCAGCAACTCGCCCGTTTTGGGCATTTTGCTATCACTGGTAATCGAGCCTTTCTGAATACCATGATAGCAACACCCAAAAAAACGGCATTTTACATTCCCTGACGATTTTTTTTTATCAACCCTCTCTGAATAAGGCCCATAGTGAGGGAGGAAGACTTCAGGTTGGTGACTATGGATGTTCAGTCCCTCTATACCTGTATCTCTCACGAGAAAGGTATAGAGGTGACACAATCACTTTTTAATAGAGATGTCACAATATTGACATCACACGGAAAGTTAATATTGGATAATATTCACTTTATTCTGTATCATAACTTTTTCATGTTTTTGGAGTTACAAATTCAAGGTATGGGTACTCGTTTTGCCCAAGCTACTCAAAATTATTCATGTATAGCTGGGAAGACACACATATATGGACTAATAATCCATATGAGGAGCAAATTGTCGCGTCTAAGTGCTACATCTAAGATGTGCTCATCGTCTGGAAAAGGGAGGAAATTATTTTAAAGTTCTTTGTGGGAAATCAGAATGATTTGAACCTAAAATTCACATATAAAACTGATACACATCAAATAGAATTTATATTCTATTGGGAATTCATTCATTGGGAATGAATTATATTAATGTTTTTCCAAAAAACGTTCTTTAAAGAAGTCGATTGCAATATATATAACAGCTTCCAGCCAACATCAGGATCCTGCAAAATTGAGGTACGGGGATAGAGTCGATTATAATTTTATTTATTTATTTATTTATTTATAAAAATGTTTTACCAGGAAGTAATACATTGAGAGATACCTCTCGTTTTCAAGTATGTCCTGGGCACAGAGTTATAAAAAATACATGGTTACGATAAAAGAACAGGGTTATACAGGTAATTCATAGACATTTCATGGACAGATAAAGTTGGAAAATTGGGTACAGGGGATAAAGGGCTATAATGGATAATGGATAAGAGAGGGGGTAACATTTGCCATAGTTTGGCCAAGAGGGAAACTTTCTGAATCTACAAATTAGATACCATGATTCTTAAACATTTGAACGAAGAATTTGATTTAGTTCCCCTTTTCAGGGATAGGTATCGTATCTTGTCCAAACTATGCCTATAGATGCTAGGGTAAAGTATAATAGGAATAAGGTACTGTATATGTTTTGGTCTTTCCTCTGCAGATGAAAACAAGAGGGTTGTGATGCTCTCAATTGTAACCAGTCCTGTATTGAACATCCAATATTGTTTAAATCCACAATGGGTTAATCTGTATAACGATAGAGTGCCCCCAATAAAGTTGATTCACAACTGGTGGGACAGACGTGGAGTCAGCCAGACCCTCACTAGATTACAGTGTTTCAAACCCAACCAGTGTTATAGAAATGAGTGGTCAATGACCATGGTAAGCAGGAATAAATGAAAGGCACTATGGCTCTTTACCTGTACTACCAGGGGAGCACTCGTGTCGTTGGCGGCGTGCGATCCATCCTTTGAAGATCCAGAAGAGTAGAGAGCGTTGATAGCGCACTGCCAGAGAGTCCTGAGAGTATAAATCAGGAACAAGAAACAGCCAGGCCACTCCAAAAGTGAAAAAATATTGTCAGGTTTATTGCATGCTGAAAATACACACAGGGAACGGACAGGTAAACGCACCTACGCGTTTCGTACTAAGTGTACTTTATCCTCTGCAGATACTGATAATGACCTTTTATATTCTTTTTTAATCTTTCCCATATTTTTGAGGTCTTCTTTCTGCAGTTTGTGTGCTATCCATAGAAGGGGCTTCCCCTCAGATCTATATATATATATATATATATATATATATATATATATATATATATATATATATATATATATATAAGAAAAGAGGAGAGAGCGCACGCCCCATAGCGTAAAAAAGTAACAATTTATTGGATTGGGGATGGGAGAAGGGGAGGGATAAGAATCGCACTCACAAGATGTCAAATACAAATGCACAATTGTGAAATATAATATCACCGCCAAGCTGCAATATCACCGCAGTCCAAGGACGAAATCCACAGGGAAGATGATACTCCGTGCTTGCAGTTAATAAAGATTGTAGAACACCAGGTGTAGCCTTTTCGTAGGTGTTTAGCTGCTCGGCTAGGTATATCACTCGGCTCAGAGAAGCAAACGGTCTGTACACACCATCCAGCGCGACTCGACCAGATCGCGCACTTCCGTAGTGACGCAGTGTCGTGACGTAATTGCGTAGTGATGTCCCTGACGCGTTTCGTCGCAACAGCGACTTTCTCAAAGGGGGAATGGGTTGAGAGTTCACATAGAGGGATATATAAACCCTATTGTTGCTTGGCAACCGTTAAATTCAATCCTCATAGGTGCAATAGTTAAGTTCAATCCTCTCACCCCCTCGTCTCTCGAGAGTCACCTTGGACTGCGGTGATATTGCAGCTTGGCGGTGATATTATATTTCACAATTGTGCATTTGTATTTGACATCTTGTGAGTGTGATTCTTATCCCTCCTCTTCTCCCATCCCCAATCCAATAAATTGTTACATTACGCTATGGAGCTTGCGCTCTCTCCTCTTTTCTTTTCTACAGGATCCACTGGATGTGGTTCATCTATTTGAGAGCAGCCTGAAGTTCCCCTTCTACTGGATTTAACTACATACATTTTCTGGACTCCTTATTTGGGACTGATTCTATATTTTTTTTTATATTTTTTATATATATACATATGATTGCATATTGTTCTATTTTTTCTTTCACTAGTTGTTCAATTGGTCATTGTGTTAATATCAGTTATTTATTTATATCTATATATTCATAATTGTGGTGATATCACTTTATTTGTTCACAAATTTATATATTATATACTATATTTTATACATTCACATTATTGCACATTAACCACACAATCACTGGTGCTACTCCTTTTGTTTTATATATATATATATATATATATATCCAAAAGATTGACCTAGGCGCAAGTGGAGACAAGAAAGAGAAACATAGGATAGTATGTTCTAACAATTTTGCCAATAAAAGGTACGATATGCACTCACAGCGTTGAGATAAATTTAAGCCTTGTATCCACTCTGGGATCTGGAACAATGTAGAGAATCTGGAACGTCCAGCAGCACGTATTTTACAGCCAAGTGTTATCTCGTACGTTGCATTACATGTAGAAAAGAAGGTAAGAAACACACAAATAGTGTAACACAGTTTTAATAAAAATATATAATTCAATAACAGTAGGTAAAATACTCACACTTTGTGAGTTCTCATGAAACGGTTGAGAATTCAGAGTATCTCACACTCATGTAGGGCTAATAATACTCTGCTGATCTTCTAACAGTCTCTGTTGTTATCCTGGTGTGAAGTTATGTATCCACTTAGTATTATTGGCCGGATGCTCTAGTGACAGTACACTTAGCACTTGCACTATTGATAATGCCCACAGTCTCCTAGGACCGGATATTTTCCCCGTTTGAGCAAACCCTCTCGGGTCTCTCTCTGCACCTAATGTGCTCTTAATACTCACGGTACTTTGGGGCTCAAACGTTCTTATGTTGTACTCCGTTTGTAGGTAATCACGGCCTCGGATGCAAACTCCTCTCCACCTCCGGCAACTCCCGTCCTCTGTGTTCGTCCGATACCTCGTGTTGACGTGATGACGTCACTCAGTCTCGCGAGAGTTCCGTTCTACTCCTCGTAGCTCACTGTTTAGCCAAACTAATTAGTCCTCCACATAAAAACATGTAGCGTAACAGCTACCTAGTGTTCCTGTGTTTGCTCAGTAGCAATTAATCCACGCCCTACGCATTTCTCCTTTTGGCTTCGTCAGGGGCTGATCTCCCACCCACCCAGTCACTGCATAGTCACTGCCTCACACCCACCCAGTCACTGCCTCCCACCCACCCAGTCACTGCCTCCCACCCACACAGTCACTGCCTCCCACCCACACAGTCACTGCCTCCCACCTATCCAGTCACTGCCTTCCATCCTCCCACCCAGTCACTGCCTTCCACCCACCCAGTCACTGCCTCCCACCCACCGCCTCCCTCCCACCCACTCAGTCACTGCCAAAGTCACTGCCTCCCACCTACCCAGTCACTGCCTCCCACCCACCCAGTCACTGTCTCCCACCCACCCAGTCACTGCCTCCCACCCACCCAGTCACTGCCTCCCACCCACCCAGTCACTGCCTTCGGGCTCTCTGCACTTCTGTGTTTTCTTATTTCAGAAAGGGTCAGATGATCGATCAGAGCACAGGAACATTGATGGGAGAATATATTTAGACCAAGGTAAAAAAGAAAATGAAAGCCTGAAAATGTTCTCACTACTTGTCAATGAACTTGGAATGGATCATTTGAAATGAGAAATAAATGTTCTGCTACTCCATAGAATTACTTTCTATTTCACACGCTGACGCTGATGATGCTGAAACAACCAAAATAAAGACACTGTTCCTTCATGAAATTACTGAATTGTCCCACGGTTTACATGCCACGTTGATATCTTGTTTTAGGGACATTGCGACAATTTGTGATACACTTTCCCCATTGTCTGAACTGTGAGAAAAGTACTTTTCCAGCTTGCTCAAAAACACACACAAATATTAAGTTAATATAACATTATTCTGGCTGCAGCACTATGGGGAAAAAATGGATTCAGATTAACCAAAGAAAAAAATATACTGTACATGTTTTTATTTATCATTTCAGTACTGTTTCCTGCCCTCAACTTATAAAGCTGGGTGGAGGGGGTCTTGTTAAGTAGCCTCAATAGCATAAAAGCATTGCTCAGTCATTTTGAGAGGGTTTGAGTATATGCTTAAAATGAATATCTTGTCGACCCTTGTCATTACTTTTCTAATTAGATTCTAGACCCAGCTGAGCAAAAGACTCGTTCCATCTGTCTCAACCCCATTGTTCCAACGGACATACCATAGTCAAAAACTCACGACACTTGCATAGGCCTTATGGTTTTCCACTGTTTGTCTAATAAATCTGGGCATTAATCTTATTGCCATTAGTTAGAGTCAGGGAGGAATTCATGTTTCCCCTTATGAGACATGAGTAGATTATTATTTCAGGTTACATGCAGACACTTTACCTACTCAACTGTGAGGTTTGTAGGTAGAATTGCTCTTTTTCAAGCCTTTCCTCTACTGCCAAAGACAGAGCTGGAACATTTCTCCTGCAATTCTTTGCAGCTCTCCCAGTTCTCCTCAATGAGTCACTGATGTGAAGAACCCACTCCCTATTGTGGCAGTATCCCTTTTTAGTGTAGTGTCGGAAGGGCCCCTATAAATATATTAGGGACTTGCCCTAACCTAGAAAACAAGAAAAGGTTGCTCACCCCTGTAGCACTGCTTCCCACCTCCACCCCCCCCCCCCCTGGGAGATCTTGCCTAGACTACAGGTCCCCGTGGTGCTGGTTACCTGTGAGAGTCCAGGAGAGATGAGCCTAACAGGACAGGCTATGCTTTAGGTGACCCTCGGGTTCTTTTCATTTGGTGACAGCGCCTCCAGTCACAGCAGGCTTCAGCATAGCTGAAGGCAGTCCCTAACATGACAGTTCTTTTCTCCTATAATTCTGTCCAATAGACTGCAACTTAGCCAGAAGTTAAGTGTCTTTATTTGTGGCAGCCACTGCAGATGGTATAACACAGATGAGAGAAGGACACCGGAACCACCATCCAGGACGATCCCACGCGGAAAGCCTCTGCAGCGGCAGCGGAGGTCTGAGCCCAAACCTCTGGATGGAACCGCCGCGTCCGTTGTGTCCCTAACTGACTCGGTGAACTAAGGTGATGATCGCTGCTACTATAGGCCGTCCCTACAGCACGGCAACCTTAAGTGTCTTCAGGGGAAACTCCTAGGGGCCTACGGGGTGCCTGTCCTATGCAGGTGGGTCACTGACCCCCTGCACCCACACTACCTCTCCCGTACCACCCGGGTCCCCTCTGACTAACTTCTACCTTGGTGCGTGCAGCGAACGCGCTGCACACACACGATGCCCTCTTGTCAGCACTCACAGCACTGACAGCCGTGACACTGACAAGACGCACACACACGAACCTAAGGGCAGGGTCCCTAACCTGGGGCCGTCCCTTATTAATTACCCACTAACCTGGTGGGGAGTTGGGGCCTGTCTGGGACCTGGGAAACCTTACCTGGTGCAGGAGCTTCACTCGCTCCCTACACCCTTCCTTTCCTTTCTTGCTCCCAGCTCCAACTGCCGTTGCTTTAAGCCCGCAAAAAGTATCTATCTGCCTGTCCGGGAATCCTTGGCCCTCATTGGCCACTATCAGGCACCTGGTATGCTTGGCCCTAAGCCTCATGAGAGTTGTAGTCCCGTGGAGGCTGCAAACACATTGAGGCCGCGTGCGCACTTTCCCTGCGCATGCGCGACTTCCTAAGGGCTGCCGTAACGTTGTAGCTATTTCTGCGCATGCGCGATCCCGCGCACGCTCGCGCAACCCATCATGGTCGTCATGGTAACCCCCACTAGCCGGGTGCGCCGCCGGGGCTCCAGGGACTCCGATCGCTCCCTGCACTGGCCACCACCTTTGCGAGCAGCCGGTGCGCCCGTCGCTGGCTCCGGCGGGACCCGCGACCGCTCGGCTTGCTATTGAGGGGGTCAGCGGGAGCCGGAGGACACAAGGGCTACACTCTCCCCCTGGTGAAAAATCCAACGTCCCCGCTTGGGGAACGACGTCACTCGGCATAAGTTTACACAATAAAAATGCAGAGCATGACATGTACAACTTATCACTCTTGACTCTACGCCACAGCGTACAATGCAGTTCACATACGGTAACCGAGGCCAGCTGAGCGTCAGCTGCTTGCTGAGACCATTTGAGGGGCGCCCCTAACTGATCATGTGGGGGTACCTCACTTTTGCGCTTGTGAGCCTCCCCCAGGAGAATCTCTTGGCGAGCACGCTTGGGGATAACAGTCACAGGGTTCTTACTACTTCCTCCCCCTGGTGGACGGAATAGTACCATGTCTCTGGACCAGACCTTTACCCGGCCATCCGCGGCATGGATGCGATAGGCCAGGAGGTCTTGACCTATCCCATGGTCCACCACAAGGTGAATGGAGCGCTCCCTGTTGGGCGTAAAGAAGGCAATGTTCACTAAATCCCTCGCCACACAGTCCTTGTCCCTACATTCTTGCGAGGCTTCCACTGGGAAGTGAGCAATGGGCAATGTCTCGGTTACACCCTGCAGGGGGTAAAGGGTAGACCCCCTACTTTTGCGGTGATTCACGGTGGCCAACAGGTCCTCGGGGACGCTGTCAGTTCCCACCTCGGCTGTCTCGGGACCTGTCCCCGGCACTTCTGGGGCAGTCCACTTACTTGCTGGAACCTCGGGAGCATTGTCTCCCAGTCCTGGGACCATTTGGGTTGAAGCGCACGGTCTCACACTCAGATCAGGAGCCTTTTCCACGGCTGCCTCCATCGAAGCCTGTGGGGAGTAAGGAGGTTCCTTACCACTCCGCTGTCTTGCGATGGGTTCCGGTTCATCTGGACCACGGTCAGGTACCACCTGTGCTCCACTGGATATCACGATGGGGCTGACTTTTCTCTTCGCCTGGACGATAGGCGGTAGGTACTGGTCCATTCGCACCACTGGACAGCTATCTTCTAAGTGGGACATCTCCGCCAGGACGCGATGCCGAGTGGAGCCAATCGCCCTGGTGGCCAGACTTAAGGAGCTACCGTGCTCCGCGGTCACCTGTAGGCTCACACCCGACACCCCAGGGGCAGTCAACTCACCCTTGTCGTCGTTAGGTACTGATCCCAAGCCTGGGACCGATGGTACCACTGTAGTAGGCCGGACTGGTAGTTGTAGGGTACACGGGCCCATATCAGCATCCGCAGCAGATGCTTCAGCTTCACTTGGGTGGTCCACCGGCTGGCGCATCACCACAGCTGGTTGTTGGTCACTGGAATCACTAAGAGGATGGGGGTAGAGACTCCTTACCCTGTGATTCCGGAATCTGTGGTTCAGGAATCGGCAATCCTGAATGTGGGACCGACTCTAGCACCGGATCTGGAACCGCAGTCAGAGTGCTCAAGCCCTCCAACACTTCTGTGAGGGGAGTAGATGGGTTAGCTGCATTGACCGGCCCAGTGCTGGAGCCGATCACTGCTGTCTGAGCAGGTTCCGTTGGCCGCAGCAGCACGGGCTTCAGGAATCGTTCCCCGCAGCAGGCACAGTCGGGCCCCCACATCAGGTCGTCCCTAGAACAGTCACAGGTGGCAATAAAACATTGTAGGCACTTCTCCCGGTCAACCTCTGCCTTCCTGGAGTCTAGCGGGAGCTGTAATAGGTCAACTATTTTTAGGTCAACCTTCTTCCAGGCTTCCCATAAACAGGGGCACAGTAGCACGAGTTCGTCTATTCCTGGTAATTGCCGGGCCGTATACAGGTGAGAGTGTGACCTCTTACAGTCTATTTCATTTCCAGGGGGAGAATAATCTGTTTCTGCAACAGTGTCTGGAACATCACTTTGGACACACAGGCCCCATGGAGCCTTGGGGATTAAGGCAGACTGAGTAGCATTGTAACTCACTTCAGTAGAGAGGTCGGCTCCTCTTCCTCTGCTGGTTCTGCAGCCCACAGCAGCACGGGTTTCAGGAGCTGTATCCCGCAGCAGGCACACTTGGGTCCCCAGGCCAATTCACAAAATGAGCAGTCACATTTGTTACAGACTCATTTTATGCATCCCTCCTCGCTCGCGTTTGCCACCTGATTTTCTACTATATGCTTCAAGGTGTCAAAGTCCATACTACCAGACGAACTCAATAATTTTAGTAAGCACTGACATAAAAGAAAAGATACGCTCCCTCCCTTAATCTGTCAGACTCCATACGACTGAGGGTGGTTTTCTCTGCGTCCAGTACTTTCTTTGGTGGAGACAGCAGTTACTGGTTGAAGCTCACTGTGCTTGCTCCCTGCACTGGCCCCCACCTTTGCGATCAGCCGGCGGGCCCGTCGCAGGCTCCAGCGGGACCCGCGACCACTCGGCTTGCTATTGAGGGGGTCAGCGGGAGCCGGAGGACACCAGGGCTACACGTGTAACTTACTGGTTTAGTATTTTGGGAAGGATGGCTACCCCTTGCAATGGTTTAAAGCCTACTTCCAAGTGAGCTGCTAATGGTAAGGTATAAAAGACATTTCATTTTCAGAGCATCTTCTTCCATGAAAATGAAAGGGAGAAGCAGGAGGAATTCAGTTAGGAGGACATGGTAAAAAATGTATTCATTTAGAAGGTACTGTAGGACGTACCTATTCTAAGGCCACATTTGCGTAGTGGGCAAGCTTATCACACTTTGGTCAAAATATGTACCCCAATTCCAATCAAATACTAGAAATAGTTAAAGATTTGCAGGGTTTTATGCAGTATGTCACAAATAATACCAAAGCATTGTTAATGATGAAATGTCGGGTTTTAGTGTTCTTGGATGTGCATTAATCTCATGTTTTCTGCTTTTATTTTGGAATTACATATTATGCAAAAGAATATATATATATATATATATAATACAGTATTTGCTGATATCCTGGTTCACAAATTTATATAAGATTGCAACATATTGCTATGATAAAAAAATAAATATATGAAGAGTAGAACCACTGTGGATTTAAAATTTGGTTTTAAGTTTATTAAGACCTTTGTAGATGTTATCTTCTTGCTCCATTCCATTGCAGTTTTCCACAAGAAAATTAAAAGACCAGTGCATTTCTTTTTACTATCTGTCTCAGTTTTGTGCACCCACAAATTGAATTCTAATGGTAAGCAGAATATCTGTATACGCTGTGCACCATCTTTTTACATATTACCTTTCATATTATACTTCCCCTTCATAAAATTGGAGATGACCACATTATCTTCTGCAGAAGATTATTTGATTGTATAATGATTGTATGTTGTATAATGAACCAAGTTTTCCTCTGATATTTGTCTTCTTTCTGTCTAGATCAGACTTCATAATAACATGTTATTGAAGATGTATTATTTTTTTAATGAAAAAGGCTGCTTTGTTTTAAAGAAACTGGCCTAGAAATGATCCAAGGAAGTTGTTTACCTCATAAACGCAGGAGGGGCCGCGCAGCAGAGGGCCACAGCCCCTCCGAAACATCGAGACCCCGTTACCGCTCCTCGGAGCAATCATGTGATCGCAGTGTCACTGATGACGTGAACAGAAGAAAGGTCCTCTTCTATTCCTGCTCTGACCAGATGATGTTCCCCACTGCACAGAAGCGCAGAAAGCAATCTCCCCTACAAAAACAAGCTAAAAACCCATAACGTAGCCACTACGTCATGGGACCCCATGGGTGCCAGACCCTATAATGTGGTGGCTATGTCATGGAGCACTGAAAGGGTTTATAAAGTCTGTAAAACTAGGGCAAAACCAGTGCAGAAATATAGAATTTCCAGTCCTTCAGCTAATTATTTTTGTATGAACCGTGGATCTTTTGCATTCTACAGTTCTCCAATAGTTTGTATATCTGTATACGCTGTGCACCATCTTTTTACATATTCCCTTTAATATTGTACTTCTGCTTCATAAAATTGGAGACGACAACATTATCTTCTGAAGAAGATTATTTGATTATATAATGATTGTAGGTTGTATAATTAACCACGTTTTCCTGTAATAGTTGTCTTCTTTCTATCTAGATCGGACTTTATAATAACATACTATTGAAGATGTATCATGTATGCATTCTACATTTCTCCAATAGTTTGTATATCTATATACGCTGTGCACTGTATATTGTCTACTGCCCTTTCATACAATGTTATGCTTAGTATATCATTATTTTGTATTGTTCCAATATAAATGTAAACTAAATTTCTTTTTTATACGTATATATTTGATCAGAAATCAGTGCTAGCAAATCTCAAACTTACATACTGTACATTTTTTAACAACCAGCAACCAACAAAAGAGCCTTCTATAACTTTTTCTATTCTAAATCCTCTAATTCTTTTATTCAATCAGCTTCCGTTAGTGATTAGTACATTTTTTTATATATGTAACCCTCCGTGCCCGGCTTCTAGGGAGATTACATTGGTGTGTTATATATGGCTACTCCGCATGGGTTACCGTCACTCAGGGGCGCTGGAGTCAGGCGAATGGTCGATGAGATAGCAAGGTTGTAGAATATTGGGCGCCAGTAACTTTTGTCATAGAACAGTTTTTTATTCAGGTCCCCAGGCACGGGGACCACACACCACACTTTATACAACATTGTACTATCTCTTTATTTCTTTACCGTTATCAATCCTCTATGTGCTTCCATGAATGCCCACTCTTAACACTCAGAGGGAGGTATATCTTTTAGTTGCTTAACTGTTCTGAAACCCGGCCAGCCTCCTTTTCTGTTCAGGATATCCCTCTGTATTATCCCGGTAATGCAAGGCCCATTGGGACTCCTATTGGATCCTATACAAGTGACCCCAATACCTTTTGTCAGTGTGAGAACTGTCTGGAGAGGACTGTTAATGCAGATCTGCGATTAGAGCCGATCCGCCGGCACCCAGGAGTCCTCACTACTGAGGCCCTCTGTTTGCATACTTTATAGCTTATATCGGACTCCCTTAATATTAAAGGGTACTGTCCCTATATACAACATAATAAACAGGGGGCCTGGTCTATGCTATTACTTTATAAACATTACATATTCACTCTCCCCAAGGCATCTGCACTCTTGTACTCCTGGAACCTACATTCTCAAACTTTCCCCACCCCTTTAATACTCTCTCCGTAATGTCATGATCCCATGACAACACAGGGTGGGGCTTAGTATACACTCACCATACTAGTGACCCTTGAAGGGGGGAGGGGGGTTATATATATGTAATTATATATATATATATATGTCCATGGAATGCATTACAGCATTTTGTAAAGATTCAGGCTCGGAATCACTAGACTGTGTTGCCCTACTTAACATAACATTTAGCAAAACAAGACAGGAAATTCAGTAAGCGACTAATACATGCCAGCAAAACAATTATCCAAAAATGTAGCTAACAGTTTTCATAATATAAAACTATAACTGCAAAAATGGTATATATATATATATAGATGTAGCCAGGTCACCCCTCGTTGCCCTGCGACCCCCATTACCTCCGTAGGTGCTGCCGGAGCCAAGCGGCAGACCCGACAGCCATTCTGGAGGGTGAGGGCCGAGCAGGGAGCGCTCCGGTGCTCCGGAGGTCCCCGGCGACTCCCGTGCAGGGGCCGCCATGTTGCGCGAGTTCGCGCATGCGCAGTGAGTGCCGGCGGCCCCAAAGAGTTGCACATGCGCAGTGATAAGCGCGCGAACGCTAGCCTACCAGGGAAGGCTCTTGGAAGGGACTACAAGTCCCATGAGCCTCAGCAGCACCCCATGTGATGCCAGGGAGCCAATAGGTCTGAAGGATTGCCCTGCAGGGAGAAAGAGATACATTTTGCGTGCTGGAGAAGCGAGGCAGTCAGGACCAGGAAGAGTAAGGGATAGGAGGTGCGTGCAGGAGTCTGTGACCCGCTGCATTAGGCCAGCATCCCCCTAGGCCCCAGATAGGTCCTGAGCCCCTCTGATAGCTTGTGGTGCTGTAGGGACAGGCCCTAGGTTAGGTTAGCTGTTTGCTAGTTAGGGACACAGCGGACGCTGCGTTTCCCGCCAAGAGCCTTGGGCTCAAGCCCACGCCATTAAAGAGAGCTGGACTATCTTCAGGGTGGGATCGCCCCTGACAGATCACCACGCGGGTGGATCCTGGATGTCGTGCAGGAACTCATCTGATCCCTTGAGAAGATTCTTTAAAGCCAGGTGCCGCCGCACCAGGCAGGTATCGTTATAAGTGCACCAACAAAGTACTCACACATAGTGGCAGCGCTGACCACGGGACAAGGGGGTTATACTGTGGACACGGTGTGGAGGTACACGGTGGTGGGCACGGGGTATACGCTCCTAAGCGGGAGTGACTGACACTTGAGACTTTGGTACAGTTATTGAGTTAATACATATGGTTAATGTGTTGTGTTATGTTGATGCAGCATATAGTAAATGGTTATACCTATACTCCAGGCCTCTTGTGAACCTGCAGGTATATGGACCACACCTGGTAACACATAGGTTCCCCCTCACATACACTCTATATGCAGTTGGGTGGGGGAATACCCGTAACATTTGGAGGCGCTGCTGAGATCTCAGACCTGGGGTGCCCCACTCAGTTATTAAGTATGTCACCACTATTACCGTCACCGTCACGCTCATAAGTGTATGACTGGGCCGTGGAGCTGCAAGTGCCGCTGCTTCACACGCTCGCGGTGAGCCGAGTCCCTGCTGATACTCCGTCTTCGGCAATACAAATGGCCTTGAGGCAGCACCCAAATATCCGGGATGAAGCCGAAATAAAAGTGTTGGAACGACGTAAGGATGCGGACCAGGAGTGTTGCTCCGTGTTAGTGAGTATAGGGCAAGATATAACCGAAGACCGGGGCCCGTCCAGTTTGTGGCTCGCGAGGCCGACAGGTTCCTGTTGTATTGTTGTCTACCCTGAACTGCCTATAAAATCCGAGCCGAGCAGCTCTCACACGAACTTACAAGAGGTTGCTATGCACACATCACCTTCCCCCCCTGAAAGTTATTGCGGAGGCGGCCGGGATGCTCTCACAGACTATAGTCCACCGTTAAGTATTGCCAGCTCGTCCTCTAAACGTGGGGATGAAATCCGAATGCTAGCTCAGGCTATCCTACAAATGGGGGCGTCCAAATTCGAATCTCCGGCCCCGCAGCAGTATCGCAAGTTAAAGATCTTTTCAGGGACTAAGCCATCCCCGACTTGCGAAGAAGCGTTTAAAGTCTGGAGAGAATACACTTCTCAGGTCCTAGAAGAACGGACATGCTCTGAGTCGGTGAAGCGGCAACGCATAATGGAATGCCTACGTCCTCCCGCGTCCACCACAATACAGATGTGTAAAGATCAGCATGCGGACTTACCGCGCATCAGATGCTAGAGACTCTTGTGCGGGCCTACGGGCGAACCGAAGACATAGAACAATTGATGAAGAGATACTACAACCTTTGCCAAAAAGAGGGAGAGGATCTATCTGACTTCCTACAGAGGATTCAAGCGGTCTTATGGGAACTGCGTAAGCGAAAACGTATTACCGCAGCAGAGGTGGATGAGTATCGCCGCGCGCAATTCCTGAGTGGAGCCCTTCCCACTCATCCTATTGTACTCATGATGAGGCGTTCTCTGATGCGAGGCGACCCCCCTTACTGGGAGGAGCTAATGGATGAGATAAAAGAACATGAGGTCTACGCCCGGTTGTTACTTCCAAGAAGACTAAGTAGTCTCCAAAGAGTGAACCTCAGGGGGCTTCTGCGCCAAAGGCCAAGAAACCTCCAAGTCAGGAAGAGGAGGCCTCACCCAAGATCCCGTTCTCCAAATCCAGACCATCCGGGAAACTATCTTCCCCGTACCCGGGCCGCCCTGAACCCGGCAAAGTCGTCTGCTATGGCTGCCACTTCCTCAGGGACTGTCCCGAGAATAAAGATCCCGACGAAAAACCTCCAAGTAAGGGACGTTACGCTAAGGCCATGATCTGCCGGGTACAGACCACCGAAGCTGAGACATCTGAGGCCACCCCTGCACCTCCTGAAGCACCTACTGACCTAAGTCCCGACGATGGGACTCCACCCGGGGATGCTTACAGTCAGGTAGGCCCCTCTGCTATCGTGCGTGTGGTAGTAGAAGGAATCTATGCCTCTGCTCTGCTGGACACTGGATCCCATGTGACCATAATATACCGGCAATTCTATGACCAACATCTCCATCACTGCCCCATGCGGTCGGCGGAACATATGAAGGTGAGGGGGTTAAGTAACGAAGATTACCCCATCGATGGGATCGTGAGAGTTCAACTGGATATAGTCCAACTGAACACCGGCAAGAAACATCCCATGCATGTGGAGGCAATGGTATGTCCGAAGCCCCAAGGCCAGTGTCAGTACCCGATCATCTTGGGGACGAATACTGATATAGTGCGAGCCCCTGAAGGGACAGGGATGGGGATCTTCATAGGGACGGTGATGCTCCTTTGAAGCGCCGGTTATTACCTGATTTTGGCGCCAAAACGAAAACACAGGTAGGGTATATAAGAACTGTATCTGAGCTATTTGTTATACTCCTTGACAAAGAACTACTGTTTGAAACGCATAGGAGGTTGCTCTCCTCCGTTTGTTGGATGTTTTCACATCAATAAACATTCATTTTTGTTATCCTGGGACCCACTTCATTGGACTGTGCGCCAGTTTCCTCTTTTCTCTACAGCTATCCATATCTACTTGGCTGCACGTCTACCAGGAATCCAAAGGACCAGTGCAATATGTAAGTACTTTTAACACTTTGAGGGGGACCATCCCCATTGGAGGTATTATGGGGGTTTGTTGCTTGCCCCTACCTCAGGGATCTTTTGGCCCAACAGAGGATGTTATGTCTTATTAGCCTGAGTTCCTTTCTCCATCATTTGTGTGATCAAACACTGGAGCGCAGTTGTCACTACAAATTTTACAAAGAAAGAATCCAGCCTTACTGAAACATGCTCCGAGAGACATGGTCGCGTTGCTAATGCGTGAGGTGGACAAGTTTGAGATTGACAATTGCTTGCTCTATAGGGTAGTACCATATCACGACCACCGTGATAGGTGACAACTGGTTCTACCCCAAAACTTAAGATATATGGTGTTGAAGTCGCTACATGATGAACATGGGCATCTCGGAGTAGAGAAGACCTTTGGATTGATCAGAGATCGCTTCTTCTGGCCCAGGATGCGGGAAGCGGTTCTGGTTCTGGTCCAATGGACCTAGTGTGTATGGACTTTTTGTATATTGAGCCCGATAGCCGAGGAATATGCAACGTGCTGGTCATCACGGACCATTACACCCGGTATGCGTAGGACTTCCCCGCAAAAGACCAGAAAGCCATCACAGTGGCAAAAATATTATGGGAGAAGTACTTCCTTCATTACGGTCTCCCAAATCGGCTTAACTCAGACCAAGGTCGCGATTTTGAGAGCACTCTGATCCGGGAGTTGCTCAAAATGCTGAACATTGCTAAATCACGAACGACTCCGTACCATCCCGAAGGAGATGCGTTACCAGAACGATTCAATCGGACCTTATTGGACATGCTCGGGACTTTAAAGGGTGCTCAGAAGACTGAATGGAGTCGACACGTGGAGACCCTGGTTCATGCGTATAATTGTACCCGCCACGAGTCAACTGGATTCTCCCCATACTTCCTTATGTTTGGGCGAGAGGCAAGACTGCCAGTAGATGTACGGCTTTGAGTGTCCACGAATGGGATACACAATGCTACCCATTTCAAATACGTACAAAGACTCAAGGACAGTCTGCAGCAAGCCTACCAACAGGCTGAGGAATCTACGGCTAAACTGAATGCTGGCAATAAAAGACGATATGACCATAAAGTCAAGTATCGGGAGCTACGTCCTGGGGACGCTGTGTTACTTCGTAATCTCGGAGTCCCTGGAAAACATAAATTGGCTGACCGATGGAGAAACGGAGTATACGAAGTAGAATCTCAGATGCCTGGCCTCCCGGTCTATCGCATCAAAGACACTGAAGGCCGGGTAAAGGTATGGCATAGAAATCATCTCCTGCCCATACCTCAAGTAAGGGATAACGAATTGGAAGTGCCCACGGCTTCGCTCGATGGAGAGTCAGATAGTACAGAGGATGGCCCAGAGACTGTAGTAAATGCAACCTCTGAGGATCCTAAGGAAGGAACCTCTCAAAGGGGCCTTCCGACCGCGGGGGTATCTCCCGAAGGAGCTACGGGTAAAGGGCCCCTTGGTCCAATGACAGACACATTGAATCCAATGAGCCAGCCCTTAGATCCACAGAGCCCATTCTTTGTGCCTCAAAGAGACTGTTCAGAGACATTTCTCCCCTCAAGGGAAGAGGCTGAGCCTCAGGACTGTACTTATCACTCCCCAGAGGGAGTTGCTGAAGAACAGCTCCGCCGGAGCCAAAGAGTCATGTACCCTCCAAACTGGGTAACCTATGATCAAATTGGGGCACCCCATTATGAGGCTCAGCAGTGGTCTCGGAGCAAAATCCAATCTGTGATTGCGATGCTCACAGAATTGTGTAACATTGTTTAAAGTTGATGCAATGTGCTAAGTTATATTCGTTAAGATGCATTTTTATTATATAACGTTGTGTATAGTATTAAGTTGCGTTCCAAGCAGGGACATTGGGGATTTTACCAGGGGGAGGATGTAGCCAGGTCACCCCTTGTTGCCCTGCGACCCCCATTACATCCGTGGGTGCTGCCGGAGCAAAACGGCAGACCCGACGGCCATTCTGGAGGGTGGGGGCCGAGCAGGGAGCGCTCCGGTGCTCCGGAGGTCCCCGGCGGCTCCCGTGCAGGGCGCCGCCATGTTGCGCGAGTTCGCGCATGGGCAGTGAGTGCCGGCAGCCCCAAAGAGTTGCGCAGTGATAAGCGCGCGAACGCTAGCCTACCAGGGAAGGCTCTTGGAAGGGACTACAAGTCCCATGAGCCTCAGCAGCACCCCATGTGACGCCAGGGAGTCAATAGGGCTGAAGGATTGCCCTGCAGGGAGAAAGAGATACATTTCGCGTGCTGGAGAAGCAAGGCAGTCAGGACCAGGAAGAGTAACGGATAGGAGGTGCGTGCAGGGGTCTGTGACTCGCTGTATTAGGCCAGCAGCCCCCTAGGCCCCAGATAGGTCCTGAGCCCCTCTGATAGCTTGTGGTGCTGTAGGGACAGGCCCTAGGTTAGGGACCATGCCCCATTAGCTGTTTGCTAGTTAGGGACACAGCGGACGCTGCGTTTCCCGCCAAGAGGCTTGGGCTCAAGCCCACTCCATTAAAGAAAGCTGGGATATCTTCAGGGTGGGATCGCCCCTGATGGATCACCACGCGGGTGGATCCTGGATGTCGTGCAGGAACTCGTCTGATCCTTTGAGAAGATTCTTTAAAGCCAGGTGCCGCCGCACCAGGCAGGTATCGTTATAAGTGTACCCACCGAGTACTCACACATAGTGGCAGCGCTGACCACGGGACAAGGGGGTTATACTGTGGACACGGTGTGGTGGTACACGGTGGTGGGCACGGGGTATACGCTCCTAAGCGGGAGTGACTAACACTTGAGACTTTTGTAAAGTTATTGAGTTGATACATATGGTTAATGTGTTGTGTTATGTTGATGCTGCATATAGTAAATAGTTATACCTATACTCCAGTGTATGTGATTACTATATGCGGGTCCTGTGTATGGGGACATTCTATACTCCTAGAATCCTGCACAGGTGGAGGCGCTGATCAAGAAACGTTCCAGAGAGCACCCCAGGTT